>NW_028163566.1:0-185053 GCF_964263955.1 Coregonus lavaretus
CTGGTGGTGGTCTCCAGAGCTCTGTTTCTGTTCCTCATTCCTGCTGTCTTCCTGACTGTGGTCTGAGCTGGGTCCTGGTGGTGGTCTCCAGAGCTCTGTTTCTGGTCCTCATTCCTGCTGTCTTCCTGACTGTGGTCTGAGCTGGGTCCTGGTGGTGGTCTCCAGAGCTCTGTTACTGTTCCTCATTCCTGCTGTCTTCCTGACTGTGGTCTGAGCTGGGTCCTGGTGGTGGTCTCCAGAGCTCTGTTTCTGTTCCTCATTCCTGCTGTCTTCCTGACTGTGGTCTGAGCTGGGTCCTGGTGGTGGTCTCCAGAGCTCTGTTTCTGTTCCTCATTCCTGCTGCCTTCTGGGTCGGGAACACACACGGTGGGTCAGGACATGGGGATATTCATATCAGTTTGTTATCAGAACTCAGGATAAGACCCAGATGCAGACAGTTCGAATCACAGATGTTTATTAACAAAACAGGGGGCAGCAGACGACAGGTCAAGGGCAGGCAGAGGTCGGTAATTCAGGGCAGAGACAGTAAAATACAGAACGGCAGGCAGAGTTCGGTAATCCAGGGCAGAGACAGAAAGATACAGAACGGCAGGCAGAGGTCGGTAATCCAGGGCAGAGACAAAAAGATACAGAACGGCAAGCAGAGGTCGGTAATCCAGGGCAGAGACAGTAAAATACAGAACGGCAGGCAGAGGTCGGTAATCCAGGGCAGAGACAGTAAAATACAGAATGGCAGGCAGAGGTCGGTAATCCAGGGCAGAGACAGTAAAATACAGAACGGCAGGCAGAGGTCGGTAATTCAGGGCAGAGACAATAAAATACTGAACGGCAGGCAGGGTCAGGATAGGGCAGGCAGAGTAGGCTTGACGAAACAAGAGGAGACAGAGGGCTGTGAGAGAAAGGTTTACAATCCTTGATACATGAAAAGTGGGATGCATACGGAGGGTGCTGGGCAACAGAAGACGAACAGCAGAGGGGCTAAGGATCTTAGAGATGGGGAAAGGTCCGATAAAATGGGGGGAAAGTTTGCTGGACTCCACCCGGAGGGGCAGATCCCGAGTGGACATCCATACCCTCTGCCCGAGACGATAACGGGGAGCCGGGGTCCGGTGGAGGTCCGCCTGTCATCGATACCTGGAGGGGGTCTTGAGAAGAGCAGACCGGGCTCTCTTCTAGGTACGGCCACAGCTCAGGGAAGAGCGTGGGGCTGATAACCCATCGAACACTCGAAAGGCGAGAGACCAGTGGCTGAGCAGGGGAGGGTGTTGCGTGCGTATTCTACCTACACAAGTTGCTGGCTCCAGGTGTTGAACCGGGTGAACAGCAGGGCCCAGCGAGCTTGCCTGGAGTAAAGCCGCTTGGCGGTGTGCAGATATTCCAGGTCCACACAATGAATGGATGTTCCGCCCCCTCTAATCAGTGCCCCCACTCCTCCAATGCCATCTTCACCGCGAGTAGTTCTCGATTCCCCACATCATAATTCCTCTCCTTGGCGTTAAGACGATGGGAGAAGAAGGAGCAGGGATGCAGCTTAAGGTCCAGGGCAGAACACTGGGACAGGACGGCCCCAACTCCAACATCCAAAGTGTCTACCTCCACCACGAACTGACGGGACGGGGTCCGGATGGATTCATATTGGAGCTGTGGTGAAGCGGTGCTTAAGGTCCAGGAACTCCCGGTCAGCAGCTGGGGACTACGTGAACGGGACCATGGGAGAGGTGAGTGCTGAAAGGGGGGAATTCAGGGTGCTGTAACCAGGGGTGCTGTAACCAGGGTGCTGTAACCAGGGTGCTGTAACCAGGGTGCTGTATCCAGGGTGCTGTAACCAGGGTGCTGTAACCAGGGTGCTGTATCCAGGGTGCTGTAACCAGGGTGCTGTAACCAGGGTGCTGTATCCAGGGTGCTGTAACCAGGGTGCTGTATCCAGGGTGCTGTAACCAGGGTGCTGTAACCAGGGTGATGTAACCAGGGTGCTGTAACCAGGGTGCTGTATCCAGGGTGCTGTAACCAGGGTGCTGTATCCAGGGTGCTGTAACCAGGGGTGCGAAGGTGAACAAACCGCCCTTGCTGTCTCTGTCTGGCCGGTTCCCGTCTCTCCATTGGGATTCTCTGCTTCTGACCCCTTTTTTTGGAGGCTGAGTCACTGGCTTACTGGTGCTTTCCATGCCGTCCCTAGGACGGGTACGTTACTTGAGTGGGTTGAGTCACTGACGTGATCTTCCTGTCCAGTTTGTCGCACCCTCGGGCTCATGCAGTGGCGGAGATCTTTGTGGGCTATTCTCAGCCTTGTCTCAAGGTAGTAGGTTGGTGGTCTGTTGATATCCCTCTGGTGGTGTGGGGGCTGTGCTTTGGCAAAGTGGGTGGGGTTATATCCTGCCTGGTTGGCCCTGTCTGAGGGTATCGTTGGACGGGGCCACAGTGTCTCCCAACCCCCCCTGTCTCAGCCTCCAGTATCTATGCTGCAATAGTCTATGTGCCGGGGGGCTAGGGTCAGTCTGTTATATCTGGTGTTATTCTCCTGTCTTTTCCGGTGTCTTGTGTGAATTTAAGTATGCTCCCTCTAATTCTCTCTCTCTCCCTCTCATCCCGGATGACCTGAGCCCTACAACCATGCCTCAGGACTACCTGGCCTGATGACTCCTTGCTGTCCCCAGTCCACCTGGTCGTGCTGCTGCTCCAGTTTCAACTCTTCTGCCTGCGGCTATGGAACCCTGACCTGTTCACCGGATGTGCTACCTTGTTCCAGACCTGCTGTTTTCAACTCTCTCGCTCTACCGCACCTGCTATTTCAACCTCTAAATGCCCGGCTATGAAAAGCCAAGTGACATTTACTCCTGATGTACTGACCTGTTGCAACCTCTACAACCGCTGTGATTATTATTTGACCCTGCTGGTCATCTATGAACGTTAGAACATCTTGGAGAAAAATCAGGCCTTAATGACCATGTACTGTTATAATCTCCACAGCCAGAAGGGGACTGGCCCCCCCTCAGAACATGGTTCCTCTCTAGGTTTTTTCCTAGGTTTCTGCCTTTCTAGGGAGTTTTTCCTAGCCACCGTGCTTCTACATCTGTATTGCTTACTGCTTGGGGTTTTAGGCTGGGTTTCTGTATAGCACTTTGTGACATCTGCTGATGTAAAAAGGGCTTCATAAATTAATTTGATTGATTGAACAGATCAGGGTGTGACATTTGTGTTAACATAACTTTTCATCCAGTACTGTGATGTGACAACAGTTTAACATGTTGTGTTGTTGTTGTTGTTGTGTTAAAACCAGGAGGTGGTAAGGAGAAGAGGGAAGTCCAGAAAAGAAGCAGAGGCCAGTCATTCTGAATTTAACTTCTCTTCTAGGTGTCCAATGAGATCAGCATGATCTAATTTCCTCAAATGAAAGTGATGTTTTTTCAGAGACTACTGTTCTGTGGTATCATTAACCTTATTTCACTATGTAACTCTATTGAGCATGTGGTTTCACTGAA
Source organism: Coregonus lavaretus (assembly GCF_964263955.1). Taxonomy (NCBI): domain Eukaryota; kingdom Metazoa; phylum Chordata; class Actinopteri; order Salmoniformes; family Salmonidae; genus Coregonus; species Coregonus lavaretus. Next base: position 3,480 of record NW_028163566.1, read on the forward strand.
AGCTTTACTGAGCTACAGTACATTTAAGACACTTAAAATGTTCAACCATCGGCTAGGTCAGGGCTCTCCAACCCAGTTCGTGGAGATCTACTCTCCTGTAGGTTTTCGCTCCAACCCCAGTTGTAACTAACCTGATTCAGTTTATCAACCAGCTGATTATTAGAATCAGGTGTGCTAAATTAGAGTTGGATTGAAAACCTACAGAACGGTAGCTTTCCAGGAACAAGGTTAATCCTTAAGCGTCTGAGTAACATAATAAAAAAATCCCCATCAAAATCCGAGATTTTTGCATATCCTACGTCTCAATATCCTGCCTTCCGCATCCGAGGTGCAATGTGGCCGAGCTACAGCGGTTTTTGTCGGACTGCTCACCAAAACGTCTGTAGCGTCCGAACGGTTTGTCCGAGAAACTAATATGACCCCACTGTGGAAAGGAGAGACTCACAAATACGATGATGTTCGTCGTTTCGGTGTACAACCCCCTAAAGTGCCACAGGGCTCGTCTGAAGGTAACCCATACAAACAAATGGAAGTATGGAGGTAGTTTGGTGCCAACAAAAATAAGAGCTTAAATATGTCCCACAAAACTAAAATATTCCCTGAGCTTTCAGACACTTCAAACTTATGATTTATTTTGTGACAGTCTTTTTTGCCATTTATGAATTTGTTATTCAATGATTTTCTATGGGCTATAGTAGTCAAGGCCAAATTAAATATTTAACAAAACATTTTTTTATATATATATTTTTATACCTAAAGGGGTCCTAAAATTCTAAATCAAATAGCTAAATTATCCATGGTATGACCATCTTAAAACAATTCCATATGTTAGCTTAGTAAATAATGAAATACAATCTAATTAAACTGAATCAATATTTATTCAGCTACATTAACACATCAATACACTTAAAAAAATGAAATACAATGAACTTTCACAACTACAATTACAAACTGCAACTATATCAAGAGTTAATAAACCATATTCCCTGAGCTTAAAAACATTTTCTAAATCACTATTGTTATTATTATTAAAAGGCTACAGACAAAAGTTGTATGAAATGATTTTAAAAGGTTAAACAAATATCCCCCCCAAAAATTAAGTAACTCGTAAAAATATAAAAACTGTTGTTTTTCCTCCCAGCTGCTGGTATTGATGGCTGATATAGGTCTCACACTGCTGGTATCGATGGATGGTATAGGTCTCACACTCTGCTGGTATTGATGGCTGGTATAGGTCTCACTCTGCTGGTATTGATGGATGGTATAGGTCTCACACTCTGCTGGTATTGATGGCTGGTATAGGTCTCACTCTGCTGGTATTGATGGATGGTATAGGTCTCACACTCTGCTGGTATTGATGGCTGGTATAGGTCTCACTCTGCTGGTATTGATGGATGGTATAGGTCTCACACTCTGCTGGTATTGATGGCTGGTATAGGTCTCACCCTGCTGGTATTGATGGATGGTATAGGTCTCACACTCTGCTGGTATTGATGGATGGTATAGGTCTCACTCTGCTGGTATTGATGGCTGGTATAGGTCTCACACTCTGCTGGTATTGATGGATGGTATAGGTCTCACACTCTGCTGGTATTGATGGAGGGTATAGGTCTCACACTCTGCTGGTATTCATGGATGGTATAGGTCTCACACTCTGCTGGTATTGATGGATGGTATAGGTCTCACACTCTGCTGGTATTGATGGCTGTGTAGGTACTGAAGTCAGAGTTCTGGACTCTCTTCTTCTTCTTTGGTCTCCTCTGTCCCTGACGGATATCCAACGAGGCATAACACAGATCTCCTTCCTCCTGAGAGAGAGAGAGAGAGAGAGAGAGAGAGAGAGAGAGAGAGAGAGAGAGAGAGAGAGAGAGAGAGAGAGAGAGAGAGAGAGAGAGAGAGAGAGAGAGAGAGAGAGAGAGAGAGAGAGAGAGAGAGAGAGAGAGAGAGAGAGAGAGATTTTACAATTAATCTGTTAATATTATTCATATATAATCATACGTTATTATTATTTCATGAAATGCATCATATCACTATGTTTTACTGCTTATTCCTTTAGTTTTTAATGAGTATACTCGCCAATGCTTTGAATAGTACTGGGTTACAAATAACCTTGACTACAAATAAAGATGGCCACCAGTCATAGAACTACAACACCCATTCCGACTGTACAGATACATTACCTTCTCTCTTCTCTCACTTCCCCTGGTGGTCGTCCTGTTCAGAGGAACCTGAGTCTCAGCTGCAGCTGCAGAGGAAGAGTTATCACCATTAAAACAACAAGTAAAGAACACATCTGATATTGAACTGTCAATTTAACATGGTTTACATTAGTTTACCAGAGTATTTGAAAGAAGGTTTGATTGATTGATTGATTGATGGCTGGTTTATTGATTGATTGATTATTTCATTGATTGATTGAGTTGGAGAGTAAAACAGATTAAGTGAGAGTGAATGTATACTAACTTGTAAGTAAAATAATCAATTTTGTATATTATTGATGTTGTCAAAAACAGAAGATTAGGATATAGGATGTTCCTTACTTCAACAGTTAGTAAGATGGAATTTAAATATATCAAATCGACAAAAGGAATGAGGGAGTCAGTGCATGCTATGAAATAGTGAAAGAGCACATAATGCTATTAATAATGAAGTTAGTTTACCTGTTGTTCTGCAGAAGGAGTAGACACAGAAAGTGGAGAGGAGGGAGGAGAGGAGAGCAGACACAGGACACAGACTGAACAGCAACATCCAACACAGTCCACAGTCTACATCAGGAGAGGAGGAGGACTCAGGAGGACTGACGTCTGGACAAAACATTAAACACAAACAGAACTACTCTCTTAGAGTGAGTTGTCAATTATCTACTGCTGATTGGATGTTTACAGATGATCTTGAGGCAATGTTTCATAACCTTAGATCAGCCTCGGATGATTGATTCAAAATAACATTTAATGGAAACCAGACACACCAATACTAACACAATATGAATAATACTAAAGATACAGCCAGAAGATCTATATATAGAATAATAATTGTTCTTACCCAGTGAAATCCTAGTGGTGATGTTTCCATAGTGATAGACCCCTTTCTGTTTAATACCTCCTTTCCCTCCATCCACCAGGTTAGTCTCCACAGTCCCACAGTAGTAGAGTCCCAGGTCCGATCCAGTGATGTTCTCAATCAGTAGATCATAGGAGTTGTTAGAGGGGTTCCACACCACATTATATCCAGTGAAAGGGTTGGGAATATCAGAAATGTCCTGAAGATTTTGGTAAACGTTGTAAATTGAAATAACAAGACGCGGCTGGTATTTGTGAGAACAGTTCCTATACCACATAATGTATACTCCAGTAGTTGTGTTGCAGTCACAGTAGAGAGTGATGTTGTCTCCTGGTCTGACTCTCAGCTCCACCTCTGCTGCAGAGATCCCATCCTGACTGGAGGAAACAGCACCTACAGGTAGCAGAGGAACAGTGTTAGGATGAACTGACTGGAGGAAACAGCACCTACAGGTAGCAGAGGAACAGTGTTAGGATGAACTGACTGGAGGAAACAGCACCTACAGGTAACAGAGGAACAGTGTTAGGATGAGTCACAGAATGTCACTTTGATATCATAAACTTCTCCACATGGAAAGATGAACCTCATGTCTTTACCACAGTGATCACAATATCACAATAATAAGATAACAAATCTAGTCAACTATAAAACCACATCAAGAAATCAGCTATCATCCAGCTATAAGGCCCAGTAAAACAAGTTACTCACATAAGAATGCAATCAGAGCAACACACAGCCTGTCCATCTGGTGGTCTGATGGTCTGATGGTGACTGTCAGAGAGTAGCTGGGTCTTTGAGTAACAAGGTCTTTGATGTGTATTTCCGTGTTCATGACTAGATGTACTTTACCATGAAAGGGCATAGGAGCAGCGATTGGTTCGATCGAGTGGAAAGTTTTCAGCTTGTGGTCCTTTTCTCGGAAACCGATGTTGTGTGACATGAAAAGTAGGGTCTACAATCGAGGTAAACAGGCTTCACACCAACATGACGTCAATGGAAAATATTCAGCTTTGAGGTGTTCACCTTAGATAGCAACACCTTAAGAGACCTATAGACACTCTATGAAGAAACAAAGACACATTTTGATGACTGAGTTGACCTTTAAACCTTAAAGAAAATACATTTATACAGAGGCTTAAAGTAGGTCTATAGGACTTTATACCTGTAGTCAGAAAGTAGGACTAATGTTAGACCCAGCTATCTGACCCTGTTACTGAAAGACCCAGCTACTCTGACCCTGTTACTGAAAGACCCAGCTACTCTGACCCAGTTACTGACAGACCCAGCTCACTGCTCTTTCCTCAGACCTGAAACCCAGGCCCCCCTTAACCCCTCAGTCCTCCCCTCAGACCCGAAACCCAGGCCCCCCTTAACCCCTCCCCTACAGAGCAGCAACACTAGCTGAGTAAACCACAACCACAGACATAGGACTATACATGATACACAATCATATGGACACTCTCCCATATACCCACATATATGTGCACTGATGTAAACAGATACATACATTGACCACTACTAATGTTGGTAAGTCTGATATTATGATGTTGGCATTACAGTACTCATATAAGAGCTAGTCACTGATTGGCTGAAAAGACACACTCAGTACACAGGAAACCCACACTGACATCCTGTTGCAGTTGCCATGGTGATGTCTGTCTCTCTGTTTGTCTGTTTGTCTGTCTACCATTTGGCCTGAGGAAGAGAGTACATCCAAGTTATAAGTAGTTGTTCACCCATGGTGCTGCTATTCTCCTGATGATGTCACACATGTTCTCACTGAGTGCATCATATCTCTGTCTATGTCCTATTTGTTTTCCCACTAATCCTGAAGAAAAAGAGATTGGTAGATACAGAACTACATCCACAAAGATAAATAACTACAAATGGCATAGCTCTTAAACTATAATTGACTTGAATGTACCATCACATCCTCTCCAGAGCATCATGGTTATTGTAGTTTCTGATTGTAATTTCTTGCTGCATTCAATTCAGGGTGTCCAACATTGGTGAGGCCTAGATGTGTGGTGGATAAATAATAATTTTGGGATGCCTCAATTAGCTCATACAGATCATGGTGAGGATTTAAATGTTATGATTACTGGATGTTCATCATTTGATAAATCAAACATTAATACTGTCAGGTTGCAGTTATATAGGCCAACCTTAGGTCTCTGTCTCAATATAGGTCTCTGTCTCAAGATAGGTCTCTGTCTCAAGATAGGTCTCTGTCTCAAGATAGGTCTCTGTCTCAAGATAGGTCTCTGTCTCAAGATAGGTCTCTGTCTCAGGATAGGTCTCTGTCTCAGGATAGGTCTCTGTCTCAAGATAGGTCTCTGTCTCAAGATAGGTCTCTGTCTCAAGATAGGCATCTGTATCAAGATAGGTCTCAGTCTCAGGATAGGTCTCTGTCTCAAGATAGGCATCTGTCTCAAGATAGGCCTCTGTCTCAGGATAGGTCTCTGTCTCAAGATAGGCATCTGTCTCAAGATAGGCCTCTGTCTCAGGATAGGTCTCTGTCTCAACAGTCTTTTCTTAGGGGGTCAAAATAGACACCAGAATGAGTGTTTGGTTCTTCATGTTGTATTTGATTATGTTGCAGCAGATTGACTTGACCAGGTGCTGCTAGTTAGGTGTTGCTGTCTACAGTGACCACCTCAAAGCTGAATATTTTCCAGTGACGTCACGTTACTTTGAAACCTGTTTACCTCGATGCTAGACCCTCCTCTTCATGTCACAACATGGGTTTCAGAGAAAAGGACCACAAGCTGAAAACTTTCCACTCGATCGAACCAATCGCTGCTCGTATGCCCTTTCATGGTAAAGTATATCTAGTCATGAACACGGAAATACGCATCAAAGACCTTGTTACTCAAAGACCCAGCTACTCTCTGACAGTCACCATCAGACCATCAGACCACCAGATGGACAGGCTGTGTGTTGCTCTGATTGCATTCTTATGTGAGTAACTTGTTTTACTGGGCCTTATAGCTGGATGATAGCTGATTTCTTCTTGATGTGGTTTTATAGTTGACTACATCTGTTGTCTTAATATTCTGATATTGTGATCACTATGGTAAAGACATGAGGTTAATCTTTCCTTGTGGAGAAGTTTATGATATCAAAGTGACATTCTGTGATTCAGCTGATTTCTTTTTGTTGCTCGTCTGTTTTATAGTTGACTAGATTTGTTGTCTTATTATTGTGATATTGTGGTGACTGTGGTGAACAACATCTAGTACATATTTGCCTGTACAGATGTTTATGATATCAAAATTATATTCAGTATTTCTGCTTCCTGTAGGTGTTTCTTTCAGTCAGTTCATCCTAACACTGTTCCTCTGCTACCTGTAGGTGCTGTTTCCTCCAGTCAGTTCATCCTAACACTGTTCCTCTGCTACCTGTAGGTGCTGTTTCCTCCAGTCAGTTCATCCTAACACTGTTCCTCTGCTACCTGTAGGTGCTGTTTCCTCCAGTCAGTTCATCCTAACACTGTTCCTCTGCTACCTGTAGGTGCTGTTTCCTCCAGTCAGGATGGGATCTCTGCAGCAGAGGTGGAGCTGAGAGTCAGACCAGGAAACAACATCACTCTCTACTGTGACTGTATCATAACTACTGGAGTATACATTATGTGGTATAGGAACTGTTCTCACAAGTACCAGCCACCTCTTGTTATTTCAACTACGTTTTTGATTCCCAACCCTTTAACTGGATACAATCTGGTGTGGAACCCCTCTAACAACTCCTATGATCTACTGATTGAGAACATCACTGGATCTGACCTGGGACTCTACTACTGTGGGACTGTGGATTACAAGATGGAGGATGATGGATGGAAAGGAGGTATTAAATGGATAGACTTCTACCACTATGGAAACATCACCACTAGGATTTCACTTGGTAAGAACAATTATTATTCTATATATAGATGTTCTGGCTGTATCTTTAGTATTATTAATATTGTATTATTATTGGTGTGTCTGGGTTCCTTGAATGAGAGAGGTTCAGTTGTAAGGAACGCCAAATAAAATGTATGTTATTTTGAATCAATCATCCGAGGCTGATCAATAAATAATACATATAATTAAATAATAATTAAAACATTGCCTCAAGATCATCTTTAAACATCCATTCAGCAGTAGACAATCTAAGAATGTAGTTCTGTTTGTGTTTAATGTTTTGTCCAGATGTCAGTCCTCCTGAGACCCCCTCCTCCCCTCCTCCTGAGTCCTCCTCCTCCCCTCCTCCTGAGTCCTCCTCCTCCTCTCCTGATGTAGACTGTGGACTGTGTTGGATGTTGCTGTTCAGTCTGTGTCCTGTGTCTGCTCTCCTCTCCTCTTCCTGTGTCTACTACTTCTACAGAACAACAGGTACACTCACTCTCTCACTCTCTGTCAGGAGTCACTTAGTCACTCATTCATTTTTTAAGTCTGGGTATTCCTAATCAACCTTTCTTATTATTCAAATAATTAGCTATGTTTTTAACCTTCGTTTGAAAAGCATCTTGACCACAATATGTAAACATCTACTTACTTTGAACTGATGTGTCCTAGTTTGACCTCAAACGTGGTGTTTTAATGGTGAGAACTCTCCCTCTGCAGCTCCAACTGAGACTCAGGTTCCTCTGAACAGGACTAAGACCAGGGGAAGTGACAGCAGTGTGCAGACTACAGTCAAGGTGGGTGTTGTAGTTTTATTTTTGGCAGTCATCTTGATTTGTAGTCCATGTGTTTGATCACCCAGCCTTATTCAAAGACTATTTTCAATGTCAGATATGATCATTAAAAACAGAAGGAAAAAAGCAAAAATACATCATGTATAATCCTAATGTATGATCATATATAATTAATATTAACAGATTATTAATTTAATCTCTCACTCTCTCGCTCTCCTTGTCTCTCTCTCTGTCTCCTTGTCTCTCTCTCTGTCTCCTTGTCTCTCTCTCTGTCTCCTTGTCTCTCTCTCTGTCTCCTTGTCTCTCTCTCTTTCTCTCGCTCCCTCGCTCACTCTGACTTCAGTACCTATACATCCATCAATACCCGCAGAGTGTGAGACCTGTACCATCCATCAATACCAGCAGAGTGTGAGACCTGTACCATCCATCAATACCAGAAGAGTGTGAGACCTGTACCATCCATCAATACCAGCAGAGTGTGAGACCTGTACCATCCATCAATACCAGCAGAGTGTGAGACCTATACCATCCATCAATACCAGCAGAGTGTGAGACCTGTACCATCCATCAATACCAGCAGAGTGTGAGACCTGTACCATCCATCAATACCAGCAGAGTGTGAGACCTGTACCATCCATCAATACCAGCAGAGTGTGAGACCTGTACCATCCATCAATACCAGCAGAGTGTGAGACCTATACCATCCATCAATACCAGCAGAGTGTGAGACCTGTACCATCCATCAATACCAGCAGAGTGTGAGACCTATACCATCCATCAATACCAGCAGAGTGTGAGACCTATACCAGCCATCAATACCAGCAGAGTGTGAGACCTATACCATCCATCAATACCAGCAGAGTGTGAGACCTGTACCATCCATCAATACCAGCAGAGTGTGAGACCTATACCATCCATCAATACCAGCAGAGTGTGAGACCTATACCAGCCATCAATACCAGCAGAGTGTGAGACCTATACCATCCATCAATACCAGCAGAGTGTGAGACCTATACCATCCATCAATACCAGCAGAGTGTGAGACCTATACCATCCATCAATACCAGCAGAGTGTGAGACCTGTACCATCCATCAATACCAGCAGAGTGTGAGACCTATACCATCCATCAATACCAGCAGAGTGTGAGACCTATACCAGCCATCAATACCAGCAGAGTGTGAGACCTATACCATCCATCAATACCAGCAGAGTTTGAGACCTGTACCATCCATCAATACCAGCAGAGTGTGAGACCTATACCAGCCATCAATACCAGCAGAGTGTGAGACCTATACCAGCCATCAATACCAGCAGAGTGTGAGACCTATACCATCCATCAATACCAGCAGAGTGTGAGACCTATACCAGTCATCAATACTAGCAGAGTGTGAGACCTGTACCATCCATCAATACCAGCAGAGTGTGAGACCTATACCATCCATCAATACCAGCAGAGTGTGAGACCTGTACCATCCATCAATACCAGCAGAGTGTGAGACCTGTACCATCCATCAATACCAGCAGAGTGTGAGACCTGTACCATCCATCAATACCAGCAGAGTGTGAGACCTGTACCATCCATCAATACCAGCAGAGTGTGAGACCTATACCATCCATCAATACCAGCAGAGTGTGAGACCTGTACCATCCATCAATACCAGCAGAGTGTGAGACCTATACCATCCATCAATACCAGCAGAGTGTGAGACCTATACCAGCCATCAATACCAGCAGAGTGTGAGACCTATACCATCCATCAATACCAGCAGAGTGTGAGACCTGTACCATCCATCAATACCAGCAGAGTGTGAGACCTATACCATCCATCAATACCAGCAGAGTGTGAGACCTATACCAGCCATCAATACCAGCAGAGTGTGAGACCTATACCATCCATCAATACCAGCAGAGTGTGAGACCTATACCATCCATCAATACCAGCAGAGTGTGAGACCTATACCATCCATCAATACCAGCAGAGTGTGAGACCTGTACCATCCATCAATACCAGCAGAGTGTGAGACCTATACCATCCATCAATACCAGCAGAGTGTGAGACCTATACCAGCCATCAATACCAGCAGAGTGTGAGACCTATACCATCCATCAATACCAGCAGAGTGTGAGACCTGTACCATCCATCAATACCAGCAGAGTGTGAGACCTATACCAGCCATCAATACCAGCAGAGTGTGAGACCTATACCAGCCATCAATACCAGCAGAGTGTGAGACCTATACCATCCATCAATACCAGCAGAGTGTGAGACCTGTACCATCCATCAATACCAGCAGAGTGTGAGACCTATACCATCCATCAATACCAGCAGAGTGTGAGACCTGTACCATCCATCAATACCAGCAGAGTGTGAGACCTATACCATCCATCAATACCAGCAGAGTGTGAGACCTATACCAGCCATCAATACCAGCAGAGTGTGAGACCTATACCATCCATCAATACCAGCAGAGTGTGAGACCTGTACCATCCATCAATACCAGCAGAGTGTGAGACCTATACCATCCATCAATACCAGCAGAGTGTGAGACCTATACCAGCCATCAATACCAGCAGAGTGTGAGACCTATACCATCCATCAATACCAGCAGAGTGTGAGACCTATACCATCCATCAATACCAGCAGAGTGTGAGACCTATACCATCCATCAATACCATTAGAGTGTGAGACCTGTACCATCCATCAATACCAGCAGAGTGTGAGACCTATACCATCCATCAATACCAGCAGAGTGTTGAGACCTATACCAGCCATCAATACCAGCAGAGTGTGAGACCTATACCATCCATCAATACCAGCAGAGTGTGAGACCTGTACCATCCATCAATACCAGCAGAGTGTGAGACCTATACCAGCCATCAATACCATTAGAGTGTAAGACCTATACCAGCCATCAATACCAGCAGAGTGTGAGACCTATACCATCCATCAATACCAGCAGAGTGTGAGACCTGTACCATCCATCAATACCAGCAGAGTGTGAGACCTATACCATCCATCAATACCAGCAGAGTGTGAGACCTATACCATCCATCAATACCAGCAGAGTGTGAGACCTGTACCATCCATCAATACCAGCAGAGTGTGAGACCTATACCATCCATCAATACCAGCAGAGTGTGAGACCTATACCAGTCATCAATACTAGCAGAGTGTGAGACCTGTACCATCCATCAATACCAGCAGAGTGTGAGACCTGTACCATCCATCAATACCAGCAGAGTGTGAGACCTATACCAGCCATCAATACCAGCAGAGTGTGAGACCTATACCAGCCATCAATACCAGCAGAGTGTGAGACCTATACCATCCATCAATACCAGCAGAGTGTGAGACCTATACCAGTCATCAATACTAGCAGAGTGTGAGACCTGTACCATCCATCAATACCAGCAGAGTGTGAGACCTATACCATCCATCAATACCAGCAGAGTGTGAGACCTGTACCATCCATCAATACCAGCAGAGTGTGAGACCTGTACCATCCATCAATACCAGCAGAGTGTGAGACCTGTACCATCCATCAATACCAGCAGAGTGTGAGACCTGTACCATCCATCAATACCAGCAGAGTGTGAGACCTATACCATCCATCAATACCAGCAGAGTGTGAGACCTGTACCATCCATCAATACCAGCAGAGTGTGAGACCTATACCATCCATCAATACCAGCAGAGTGTGAGACCTATACCAGCCATCAATACCAGCAGAGTGTGAGACCTATACCATCCATCAATACCAGCAGAGTGTGAGACCTGTACCATCCATCAATACCAGCAGAGTGTGAGACCTATACCATCCATCAATACCAGCAGAGTGTGAGACCTATACCAGCCATCAATACCAGCAGAGTGTGAGACCTATACCATCCATCAATACCAGCAGAGTGTGAGACCTATACCATCCATCAATACCAGCAGAGTGTGAGACCTATACCATCCATCAATACCAGCAGAGTGTGAGACCTGTACCATCCATCAATACCAGCAGAGTGTGAGACCTATACCATCCATCAATACCAGCAGAGTGTGAGACCTATACCAGCCATCAATACCAGCAGAGTGTGAGACCTATACCATCCATCAATACCAGCAGAGTGTGAGACCTGTACCATCCATCAATACCAGCAGAGTGTGAGACCTATACCAGCCATCAATACCAGCAGAGTGTGAGACCTATACCAGCCATCAATACCAGCAGAGTGTGAGACCTATACCATCCATCAATACCAGCAGAGTGTGAGACCTGTACCATCCATCAATACCAGCAGAGTGTGAGACCTATACCATCCATCAATACCAGCAGAGTGTGAGACCTGTACCATCCATCAATACCAGCAGAGTGTGAGACCTATACCATCCATCAATACCAGCAGAGTGTGAGACCTATACCAGCCATCAATACCAGCAGAGTGTGAGACCTATACCATCCATCAATACCAGCAGAGTGTGAGACCTGTACCATCCATCAATACCAGCAGAGTGTGAGACCTATACCATCCATCAATACCAGCAGAGTGTGAGACCTATACCAGCCATCAATACCAGCAGAGTGTGAGACCTATACCATCCATCAATACCAGCAGAGTGTGAGACCTATACCATCCATCAATACCAGCAGAGTGTGAGACCTATACCATCCATCAATACCATTAGAGTGTGAGACCTGTACCATCCATCAATACCAGCAGAGTGTGAGACCTATACCATCCATCAATACCAGCAGAGTGTTGAGACCTATACCAGCCATCAATACCAGCAGAGTGTGAGACCTATACCATCCATCAATACCAGCAGAGTGTGAGACCTGTACCATCCATCAATACCAGCAGAGTGTGAGACCTATACCAGCCATCAATACCAGCAGAGTGTAAGACCTATACCAGCCATCAATACCAGCAGAGTGTGAGACCTATACCATCCATCAATACCAGCAGAGTGTGAGACCTGTACCATCCATCAATACCAGCAGAGTGTGAGACCTATACCATCCATCAATACCAGCAGAGTGTGAGACCTATACCATCCATCAATACCAGCAGAGTGTGAGACCTGTACCATCCATCAATACCAGCAGAGTGTGAGACCTATACCATCCATCAATACCAGCAGAGTGTGAGACCTATACCAGTCATCAATACTAGCAGAGTGTGAGACCTGTACCATCCATCAATACCAGCAGAGTGTGAGACCTATACCAGTCATCAATACTAGCAGAGTGTGAGACCTATACCATTATAGACTTAGCTGGGAGGACAAGGTATGACAGCTTTGATAGTATGAGTTATTTTACTTTTTCATTTTTGTACTGGTGACTTTTGTCTGTAGCCTTTCATTTTTGCATTTGCCTTTTAATAATTATAACAATAGTGATTTTAAAATGTGTTTAATTTCAGGGAATATGTTTATATAGGTCTTTACTGAGTTTCAGTTTGGAAGTTTAATTGTTGGTATTTCATTGTAATTAATTTGTGCAGTGTATTGATGTGTTTGAAATGCAATTTTCAATAAATATTGATTCAGTTTCATTAGATTTTATTTCATTATTTCATTGTCTCCCACTATGCCAGGCAGGGGTATTCAACTCTTACCCTACGAGGTCCGTAGCCTGCTGGTTTTCTGTTCTACCTGATAATTAATTGCACCCACCTGGTGTCCCAGGTCTAAATCAATCCCTGATTAGAAGGGAACAATGAAAAAACCCCAGTGGAACTGTCTTTGAGGTCCAGAGTTGAGTATGAGGGCCCTATGGTCTCTTCCAGGTCAATGAGGTCCAGAGTTGAGTATGAGGGCCCTAAGGTCTCTTCCAGGTCAATGAGGTCCAGAGTTGAGTATGAGGGCCCTATGGTCTCTTCCAGGTCAATGAGGTCCAGAGTTGAGTATGAGCTCCCTATGGTCTCTTCCAGGTCAATGAGGTCCAGAGTTGAGTATGAGGGCCCTATGGTCTCTTCCAGGTCAATGCCGTTCAGGCTCCAGCTACCTTTCAGAGAGGTCTGTGTTTGGAGGTGTGGCTGATAGGCTGAGGGTGTGGTCAAAGGCGTCCGCATGCATCCCAGACGAAACAGTTCGGAAGAGTTTTTCTGCATATATTATGACGACGTGTTTTGATGTTTTTGTTCGTTTTGGACTTCGGTAAGGGTTTTGTCGGTAGCCGAAGTCGGTAGCCGAAGGTTGGGAAATTCTGCCCTATGGTCTCCTCTATGTTAAGGTCATGCCATTCTGTTTGGAAAGGCTCCAGCAACCTTTCAGAGGTTTTTGTTTGAGGGTGTGGCTTAGACAATTAGCAGGTGTGGCTATTATATTAAGAGGATGTGACTCTTAGGCTAAGAAGGTGTGGCTTAGATGCTAAGGGGGGGTGTCTTTAGAGGAAGACAGATGCTGAACAGAACCACAGCACAGTTTCTGTGGTTTCATACAAACACCTAGCCTATGGTTGAAGTTTACTAAAAGTAGCTCAGTAAAGCTTTAAAACACATTCTCAATAGAGTTACATAGAGAAGTCAGGTGAATTATACCACGGAACATTATAATCTCAGAAAAACACAATTTCATTTCAACATATATATATATATATATGATTATTTATTAATATTATTTATTCATGGTCTGAGCTGGGTCCTGGTGGTGGTCTCCAGAGCTCTGTTTCTGTTCCTCATTCCTGCTGTCTTCCTGACTGTGGTCTGAGCTGGGTCCTGGTGGTGGTCTCCAGAGCTCTGTTTCTGTTTCTCATTCCTGCTGTCTTCTGGGTCGGGAACACACACGGTGGGTCAGGACATGGGGATACTCATATCTGTTTGTTATCAGAACTCAGGATAAGACCCAGATGCAGACAGTTCGAATCACAGATGTTTATTAACAAAACAGGGGGCAGCAGACGACAGGTCAAGGGCAGGCAGAGGTTGGTAATCCAGGGCAGAGTCAGTAAGATACAGAACGGCAGGCAGAGGTCGGTAATCCAGGGCAGAGACAGTAAGATACAGAACGGCAGGCAGGGTCAGGATAGGGCAGGCAGAGTAGGCTTGACGAAACAAGAGGAGACAGAGGGCTGTGAGAGAAAGGTTTACAATCCTTGATACATGAAAAGTGGGATGCATACGGAGGGTGCTGGGCAACAGAAGATGAACAGCAGAGGGGCTAAGGATCTTAGAGATGGGGAAAGGTCCGATAAAATGGGGGGAAAGTTTGCTGGACTCCACCCGGAGGGGCAGATCCCGAGTGGACATCCATACCCTCTGCCCGAGACGATAACGGGGAGCCGGGGTCCGGTGGCGGTCCGCCTGTTATCGATACCTGGAGGGGGTCTTGAGAAGAGCAGACCGGGCTCTCTTCTAGGTACGGCCACAGCTCAGGGAAGAGCGTGGGGCTTATAACCCATCGAACACTCGAAAGGCGAGAGACCAGTGGCTGAGCAGGGGAGGGTGTTGCGTGCGTATTCTACCTACACAAGTTGCTGGCTCCAGGTGTTGAACCGGGTGAACAGCAGGGCCCATCGAGCTAGCCTGGAGTTAAGCCGCTTGGCGGTGTGCAGATATTCCAGGTTCTTGTGATCCGTCCACACAATGAATGGATGTTCCGCCCCCTCTAACCAGTGCCCCCACTCCTCCAATGCCATCTTCACTGCGAGTAGTTCTCGATTCCCCACATCATAATTCCTCTCCTTCGCGTTAAGACGATGGGAGAAGAAGGAGCAGGGATGCAGCTTAAGGTCCAGGGCAGAACACTGGGACAGGACGGCCCCAACTCCAACATCCAAAGTATCTACCTCCACCACGAACTGACGGGACGGGGTCCGGATGGATTAATATTGGAGCTGTGGTGAAGCGGTGCTTAAGGTCCAGGAACTCCCGGTCAGCAGCTGGGGACTACGTGAACGGGACCATGGGAGAGGTGAGTGCTGAAAGGGGGGAATTCAGGGTGCTGTAACCAGGGGTGCTGTAACCAGGGTGCTGTATCCAGGGTGCTGTATCCAGGGTGCTGTAACCAGGGTGCTGTAACCAGGGTGCTGTAACCAGGGTGCTGTATCCAGGGTGCTGTAACCAGGGTGCTGTATCCAGGGTGCTGTAACCAGGGGTGCGAAGGTGAATGGAAAGATACTGGAGCGACAAACCGCCCTTGCTGTCTCTGTCTGGCCGGTTCCCGTCTCTCCATTGGGATTCTCTGCTTCTGACCCCTTTTTTTGGAGGCTGAGTCACTGGCTTACTGGTGCTTTCCATGCCGTCCCTAGGACGGGTACGTTACTTGAGTGGGTTGAGTCACTGACGTGATCTTCCTGTCCAGTTTGTCGCCCCCTCGGGCTCATGCAGTGGAGGAGATCTTCGTGGGCTATTCTCAGCCTTGTCTCATGGTAGTAGGTTGGTGGTCTGTTGATATCCCTCTGGTGGTGTGGGGGCTGTGCTTTGGCAAAGTGGGTGGGGTTATATCCTGCCTGGTTGGCCCTGTCTGGGGGTATCGTTGGACGGGGCCACAGTGTCTCCCGACCCCCCCGTCTCAGCCTCCAGTATCTATGCTGCAATAGTCTATGTGCCGGGGGGCTAGTCTGTCAGTCTGTTATATCTGGTGTTATTCTCCTGTCTTATCCGGTGTCCTGTGTGAATTTAAGTATGCTCCCTCTAATTCTCTCTCTCTCCCTCCCATCCCGGATGACCTGAGCCCTACGACCATGCCTCAGGACTACCTGGCCTGATGACTCCTTGCTGTCCCCAGTCCACCTGGTCGTGCTGCTGCTCCAGTTTCAACTCTTCTGCCTGCGGCTATGGAACCCTGACCTTTTCACCGGACGTGCTACCTTGTCCCAGACCTGCTGTTTTCAACTCGCTCGCTCTACCGCACCTGCTATTTCAACCTCTAAATGCCCGGCTATGAAAAGCCAAGTGACATTTACTCCTGATGTACTGACCTGTTGCAACCTCTACAAACGCTGTGATTATTATTTGACCCTGCTGGTCATCTATGAACGTTTGAACATCTTGGAGAAAAATCAGGCCTTAATGACCATGTACTGTTATAATCTCCACAGCCAGAAGGGGACTGGCCCCCCCTCAGAACATGGTTCCTCTCTAGGTTTGTCCGAGAAACTAATATGACCCCACTGTGGAAAGGAGAGACTCACAAATACGATGGTGTTCTCCGTTTCGGTGTACAACCCCCTAAAGTGCCACAGGGCTCGTCTGAAGGTAACCCATACAAATGAATGGAAGTATGGAGGTAGTTTGGTGCCAACAAAAATAAGAGCTTAAATATGTCCCACAAAACTAAAATATTCCCTGAGCTTTCAGACACTTCAAACTTATGATTTATTTTGTGACAGTCTTTTTTGCCATTTATGAATTTGTTATTCAATGTGTTTCTATGGGCTATAGTAGTCAAGGCCAAATTAAATATTTAACAAAACATTTTTTTATATATATATATTTTTATACCTAAAGGGTGTCACGCTCTGGCTCCGGGACTTTGTGTGTTGAGCCAGGGTGTGTTCGTTTCGTGGTGTTTTGTTTGGTTGGGTGGTTCTATGGGTTGTATTTCTTTGTTTGGTTGAGTGACTCCCAATCAGAGGTAACGAGTGTCAGCTGTTGGCTCGTTGTCTCTGATTGGGAGCCATATTTATACTGTCTGTTTTCACCTGGTGTTTGTGGGTTTTTGTTCTATGTTCAGTCGTGTCACTGAGGACTTCATGATCGTTGTTTATTGTTTTTGTGTCGTGTGCAGTACAAATAAAGTATGTACGCTTATCACGCTGCGCCTTGGTCCGCTTCCTCTATTAACGACGATCGTGACAGAAAAACCCACCAAGATGGGACCAAGCAGTGTGTTCAGGAGCCATCGCCAGGGAGATCCCTCACAGATCTCCTTCGCCTCCTGGACTGGGTCAAGCCGAGGGAGGAAGACAAGGGCTTGACGTTATGGCAGAAGGGCGAGAAGCTGGCGAGGGATATGGAGAAGTGGTCCACGGGTAGGAGAGACGCCCCGAAAATTTTTAGGGGGGGGCTCACGACGGCGGACCAGCAGGAGGCCGCGATAGAGCGGTCCAGTGGGTTGCCGGAGAAGGCCGCCGGGTTACGGGGGCCACTGGTAGAAGAGGGGATGGAAGGTGTGGAAGCACGGCGAGAGGTACTGGCGTGTGTTGCCAGTCCGGTCCGGCCCGTTCCAGAGCCCGGTGTAGAGCCAGTGGTGTGTGTCCCCAGTACGGTCCGGTCTATTCCTGCTCCCCGCATCGAACCTGCGGTGCGCGTCGCCAGCCCAGTCCGGCCCATTCCTGCTCCCCGCATCAAGTCTGTGGTGCGTCTCGTCAGCCCGGCTCTGCCCGTTCCTGCTCCCCGCACCAGGTCTGTGGTGCGCGTCGCCAGCCCAGTCCGGCCCATCCAAGCTCCCCGCACCAGGTCAGTGGTGCGCGTCGTCAGCCCGGTCCGGCCCATCCAAGCTCCCCGCACCAGGTCAGTGGTGCGCGTCGTCAGCCCGGTCCGGCTCAGTCCTGCTCCCCGCACCAGGTCAGTGGTGCGCGTCGTCAGCCTGGTCCAGCCCGTTCCTGCTACTCGCACCAAACCAGGGATGCGAGTCGTCAGCCTGGCCCAGCTCGTTCCTCCTACACGCACCAAGCCAGGGGCGCGTGTCGTCAGTCCGGCTCCGACCAGCGGGGCTAGACAGGACCAGGGGTACTTTGGGGGGTTGGAGAGGAGGTGGGGATCAGGGCCGGAGCCAGAACCACCGCCGAGGAGGTATGCCCACCCAGCCCTCCCTTGTTTAGTCTTATTGAGGCGCGGTCGCAGTCCGCGCCTTTAGGGGGGGGTACTGTCACGCTCTGGCTCCGGGACTTTGTGTGTTGAGCCAGGGTGTGTTCGTTTCGTGGTGTTTTGTTTGGTTGGGTGGTTCTATGGGTTGTATTTCTTTGTTTGGTTGAGTGACTCCCAATCAGAGGTAACGAGTGTCAGCTGTTGGCTCGTTGTCTCTGATTGGGAGCCATATTTATACTGTCTGTTTTCACCTGGTGTTTGTGGGTTTTTGTTCTATGTTCAGTCGTGTCACTGAGGACTTCATGATCGTTGTTTATTGTTTTTGTGTCGTGTGCAGTACAAATAAAGTATGTACGCTTATCACGCTGCGCCTTGGTCCGCTTCCTCTATTAACGACGATCGTGACAAAGGGGTCCTAAAATTCTAAATCAAATAGCTAAATTATCCATGGTATGACCATTTTAAAACAATTCCATATGTTAGCTTAGTAAATAATGAAATGCAATCTAATTAAACTGAATCAATATTTATTCAGCTACATTAACACATCAATACACTTAAAAAATGAAATACAATGAACTTTCACAACTACAATTACAAACTGCAACTATATCAAGAGTTAATAAACCATATTCCCTGAGCTTAAAAACATTTTCTAAATCACTATTGTTATTATTATTAAAAGGCTACAGGCAAAAGTTGTATGAAAAATATTTTAAAAAGTTAAACAAATATCCCCCCCAAAAATTAAGTAACTCGTAAAAATATAAAAACTGTTGTTTTTCCTCCCAGCTGCTGGTATTGATAGCTGATATAGGTCTCACACTCTGCTGGTATTGATGGCTGGTATAGGTCTCACTCTGCTGGTATTGATGGATGGTATAGATCTCACACTCTGCTGGTATTGATGGCTGTGTAAGTACTGAAGTCAGAGTTCTGGACTCTCTTCTTCTTCTTTGGTCTCCTCTGTCACTGACGGATATCCAACGAGGCATAACACAGATCTCCTTCCTCCTGAGAGAGAGAGAGAGAGAGAGAGAGAGAGCGAGAGAGAGCGAGAGAGAGAAACACAGACAGAGACAGAGAGAGATTTTACAATTAATCTGTTAATATTATTCATATATAATCATACATTATGATCATTTCATGTAATTCATCATATTATTATGTTTTACTGCTTATTAATTTAGTTTTTAATGAGTATACTCGCCACTGCTTTGAATAGTACTGGGTTACAAATAACATGGACTACAAATAAAGATGGCCACCAGTCAACGAACTACAACACCCATTCTGACTGTTCAGATACAGTACGTTCTCTCTTCTCTCAGTTCCCCTGGTGGTAGTCCTGTTCAGAGGAACCTGAGTCTCAGTTGCAGCTGCAGAGGAAGAGTTATCACCGTTAAAAAAACAGGTTAACAACACATCTGATATTGAGCTGTCAATTTAACATGGTTTACATTAGTTTACCAGAGTATTTGAAAGAAGGTTTGATTGATTGATTGGTGGCTGGTTTATTGATTGATTGATTATTTCATTGATTATTTGAGTTGGAGAGTAAAACAGATTAAGTGAGAGTGAATGTATACTAACTTTGTAAGTAAAATAATCAATTTTGTATATTATTGATATTGTCAAAAACAGAAGATTAGGATATAGGATGTTCCTTACTTCAACAGTTAGTAAGATGGAATATAAATATATCAAATCGACAAAAGGAATGAGTGAGTCAGTGCATGCTATGAAATAGTGAAAGAGCATATAATGCTATTAGTAATGAAGTTAGTGTACCTGTTGTTCTGCAGAAGGAGTAGACACAGGAAGAGGAGAGGAGGGAGGAGAGGAGAGCAGACACAGGACACAGACTGAACAGCAACATCCAACACAGTCCACAGTCTACATCAGGAGAGGAGGAGGACTCAGGAGGACTCACGTCTGGACAAAACATTAAACACAAACAGAACTACTCTCTTATTATCAATTATCTACTGCTGATTGGATGTTTACAGATGATCTTGAGGCAATGTTTTATGACCCTAGATCAGCCTCGGATGATTGATTCAAAATAACATTTAATGGAACCCAGACACACCAATACTAATACAATATTAATAATACCAAAGATACAGCCAGAAGATCTATATATAGAATAATAATTGTTCTTACCAAGTGAAATGCTAGTGGTGATGTTTCCATAGTGATAGACCCCTTTCTGTTTAAGAAAACCTTTCCCTCCATCATCCTCCATCTTGTACTCCATAGTCCCACAGTAGTAGAGTCCCAGGTCAGATCCAGTGATGTTCTCAATCAGTAGATCATAGGAGATGTTAGAGGGGTTCCACACCAGATTATATCCAGGGAAAGGGTTGGGAATATCAGAATTTTCTTGAAGATTAACGTAAACCTTGTATGTTGAAATAACAAGAGGTGGCTGGTACTTGTGAGAACAGTTCCTATACCACATAATGTATACTCCAGTAGTTATGTTGCAGTCACAGTAGAGAGTGATGTTGTCTCCTGGTCTGACTCTCAGCTCCACCTCTGATGCAGAGATCCCATCCTGACTGGAGGAAACAGCACCTACAGGTAGCAGAGGAACAGTGTTAGGATGAACTGACTGGAGGAAACAGCACCTACAGGAAGCAGAGGAACAGTGTTAGGATGAACTGACTGGAGGAAACAGCACCTACAGGTAGCAGAGGAACAGTGTTAGGATGAACTGACTGGAGGAAACAGCACCTACAGGTAGCAGAGGAACAGTGTTAGGATGAACTGACTGGAGGAAACAGCACCTACAGGTAACAGAGGAACAGTGTTAGGATGAACTGACTGGAGGAAACAGCACCTACAGGTAGCAGAGGAACAGTGTTAGGATGAACTGACTGGAGGAAACAGCACCTACAGGTAACAGAGGAACAGTGTTAGGATGAACTGACTGGAGGAAACAGCACCTACAGGTAGCAGAGGAACAGTGTTAGGATGAACTGACTGGAGGAAACAGCACCTACAGGTAGCAGAGGAACAGTGTTTGGATGAACTGACTGGAGGAAACAGCACCTACAGGTAGCAGAGGAACAGTGTTAGGATGAACTGACTAGAGGAAACAGCACCTACAGGTAGCAGAGGAAGGAACAGTGTAAGGATGAACTGACTGGAGGAAACAGCACCTACAGATAGCAGAGGAACAGTGTTAGGATGAACTGACTGGAGGAAACAGCACCTACATGTAGCAGAGGAACAGTGTTAGGATGAACTGACTGGAGGAAACAGCACCTACAGGTAGCAGAGGAACAGTGTTAGGATGAACTGACTGGAGGAAACAGCACCTACAGGTAGCAGAGGAAGGAACAGCGTTAGGATGAACTGACTGGAGGAAACAGCACCTACAGGCAGCAGAGGAACAGTGTTAGGATGAACTGACTGGAGGAAACAGCACCTACAGGTAGCAGAGGAACAGTGTTAGGATGAACTGAATGGAGGAAACAGCACCTACAGGTAGCAGAGGAACAGTGTTATGATGAACTGACTGGAGAAAACAGCACCTACAGGTAGCAGAGGAACAGTGTTTGGATGAACTGACTGGAGGAAACAGCACCTACAGGTAGCAGAGGAACAGTGTTTGGATGAACTGAATGGAGGAAACAGCACCTACAGGTAGCAGAGGAACAGTGTTAGGATAAACTGACTGGAGGAAACAGCACCTACAGTTAGCAGAGGAACAGTGTTAGGATAAACTGACTGGAGGAAACAGCACCTACAGTTAGCAGAGGAACAGTGTTAGGATGAACTGACTGGAGGAAACAGCACCTACAGGTAGCAGAGTAACAGTGTTAGGATGAACTGACTGGAGGAAACAGCACCTACAGGTAGCAGAGGAACAGTGTTAGGATGAACTGACTGGAGGAAACAGCACCTACAGGTAGCAGAGGAACAGTGTTAGGATGAACTGACTGGAGGAAACAGCACCTACAGGTAGCAGAGGAACAGTGTTAGGATGAACTGACTGGAGGAAAGAGCACCTACAGGTAACAGAGGAACAGTGTTAGGACGAACTGACTGGAGGAAACAGCACCTACAGGTAGCAGAGGAACAGTGTTAGGATGAACTGACTGGAGGAAACAGCACCTACAGGTAGCAGAGGAACAGTGTTAGGATGAACTGACTGGAGGAAACAGCACCTACAGGTAGCAGAGGAGCAGTGTTTGGATGAACTGACTGGAGGAAACAGCACCTACAGGTAGCAGAGGAACAGTGTTAGGATGAACTGACTGGAGGAAACAGCACCTACAGGTAGCAGAGGAACAGTGTTAGGATGAACTGACTGGAGGAAACAGCACCTACAGGTAGCAGAGGAACAGTGTTAGGATGAACTGACTGGAGGAAACAGCACCTACAGGTAGCAGAGGAAGGAACAGTGTTAGGATGAACTGACTGGAGGAAACAGCACCTACAGGTAGCAGAGGAACAGTGTTAGGATGAACTGACTGGAGGAAACAGCACCTACAGGTAGCAGAGGAAGGAACAGCGTTAGGATGAACTGACTGGAGGAAACAGCACCTACAGGCAGCAGAGGAACAGTGTTAGGATGAACTGAATGGAGGAAACAGCACCTACAGGTAGCAGAGGAACAGTGTTAGGATGAACTGACTGGAGGAAACAGCACCTACAGGTAGCAGAGGAACAGTGTTAGGATGAACTGACTAGAGGAAACAGCACCTACAGGCAGCAGAGGAACAGTGTTAGGATGAACTGAATGGAGGAAACAGCACCTACAGGTAGCAGAGGAACAGTGTTTGGATGAACTGACTGGAGGAAACAGCACCTACAGGTAGCAGAGGAACAGTGTTAGGATGAACTGACTAGAGGAAACAGCACCTACAGGTAGCAGAGGAAGGAACAGCGTTAGGATGAACTGACTGGAGGAAACAGCACCTACAGGCAGCAGAGGAACAGTGTTAGGATGAACTGACTGGAGGAAACAGCACCTACAGGTAGCAGAGGAACAGTGTTAGGATGAACTGAATGGAGGAAACAGCACCTACAGGTAGCAGAGGAACAGTGTTATGATGAACTGACTGGAGGAAACAGCACCTACAGGTAGCAGAGGAACAGTGTTTGGATGAACTGACTGGAGGAAACAGCACCTACAGGTAGCAGAGGAACAGTGTTTGGATGAACTGAATGGAGGAAACAGCACCTACAGGTAGCAGAGGAACAGTGTTAGGATAAACTGACTGGAGGAAACAGCACCTACAGTTAGCAGAGGAACAGTGTTAGGATAAACTGACTGGAGGAAACAGCACCTACAGTTAGCAGAGGAACAGTGTTAGGATGAACTGACTGGAGGAAACAGCACCTACAGGTAGCAGAGTAACAGTGTTAGGATGAACTGACTGGAGGAAACAGCACCTACAGGTAGCAGAGGAACAGTGTTAGGATGAACTGACTGGAGGAAACAGCACCTACAGGTAGCAGAGGAACAGTGTTAGGATGAACTGACTGGAGGAAACAGCACCTACAGGTAGCAGAGGAACAGTGTTAGGATGAACTGACTGGAGGAAACAGCACCTACAGGTAACAGAGGAACAGTGTTAGGACGAACTGACTGGAGGAAACAGCACCTACAGGTAGCAGAGGAACAGTGTTAGGATGAACTGACTGGAGGAAACAGCACCTACAGGTAGCAGAGGAACAGTGTTAGGATGAACTGACTGGAGGAAACAGCACCTACAGGTAGCAGAGGAGCAGTGTTTGGATGAACTGACTGGAGGAAACAGCACCTACAGGTAGCAGAGGAACAGTGTTAGGATGAACTGACTGGAGGAAACAGCACCTACAGGTAGCAGAGGAACAGTGTTAGGATGAACTGACTGGAGGAAACAGCACCTACAGGTAACAGAGGAACAGTGTTAGGATGAACTGACTGGAGGAAACAGCACCTACAGGTAGCAGAGGAACAGTGTTAGGATGAACTGACTGGAGGAAACAGCACCTACAGGTAGCAGAGGAAGGAACAGTGTTAGGATGAACTGACTGGAGGAAACAGCACCTACAGGTAGCAGAGGAACAGTGTTAGGATGAACTGACTGGAGGAAACAGCACCTACAGGTAGCAGAGGAAGGAACAGCGTTAGGATGAACTGACTGGAGGAAACAGCACCTACAGGCAGCAGAGGAACAGTGTTAGGATGAAATGAATGGAGGAAACAGCACCTACAGGTAGCAGAGGAACAGTGTTAGGATGAACTGACTGGAGGAAACAGCACCTACAGGTAGCAGAGGAACAGTGTTTGGATGAACTGACTGGAGGAAACAGCACCTACAGGTAGCAGAGGAACAGTGTTTGGATGAACTGAATGGAGGAAACAGCACCTACAGGTAGCAGAGGAACAGTGTTAGGATAAACTGACTGGAGGAAACAGCACCTACAGTTAGCAGAGGAACAGTGTTAGGATAAACTGACTGGAGGAAACAGCACCTACAGTTAGCAGAGGAACAGTGTTAGGATGAACTGACTGGAGGAAACAGCACCTACAGGTAGCAGAGTAACAGTGTTAGGATGAACTGACTGGAGGAAACAGCACCTACAGGTAGCAGAGGAACAGTGTTAGGATGAACTGACTGGAGGAAACAGCACCTACAGATAGCAGAGGAACAGTGTTAGGATGAACTGACTGGAGGAAACAGCACCTACAGGTAGCAGAGGAACAGTGTTAGGATGAACTGACTGGAGGAAACAGCACCTACAGGTAACAGAGGAACAGTGTTAGGACGAACTGACTGGAGGAAACAGCACCTACAGGTAGCAGAGGAACAGTGTTAGGATGAACTGACTGGAGGAAACAGCACCTACAGGTAGCAGAGGAACATGTTAGGATGAACTGACTGGAGGAAACAGCACCTACAGGTAGCAGAGGAACAGTGTTAGGATGAACTGACTGGAGGAAACAACACCTACAGGTAGCAGAGGAAGGAACAGTGTTAGGATGAACTGACTGGAGGAAACAGAACCTACAGGTAGCAGAGGAACAGTGTTAGGATGAACTGACTGGAGGAAACAGCACCTACAGGTAGCAGAGGAACAGTGTTAGGATGAACTGACTGGAGGAAACAGCACCTACAGGTAGCAGAGGAACAGTGTTAGGATGAACTGACTGGAGGAAACAGCACCTACAGGTAGCAGAGGAACAGTGTTAGGATGAACTGACTGGAGGAAACAGCACCTACAGGTAGCAGAGGAACAGTGTTTGGATGAACTGACTGGAGGAAACAGCACCTACAGGTAGCAGAGGAACAGTGTTTGGATGAATCACAGAATATCACTTTGATATCATAAACTTCTCCACATGTAAAACATGTCTTTACCACAATATCAGAATCATAAGATAACAAATCTAGTCAACTATAAAACCACATCAAGAAACCAGCTATCATCCAGCTATAAGGCCCAGTAAAACAAGTTACTCACATAAGAATGCAATCAGAGCAACACACAGCCTGTCCATCTGGTGGTCTGATGGTCTGATGGTGACTGTCAGAGAGTAGCTGGGTCTTTGAGTAACAAGGTCTTTGCTGCGTATTTCCGTGTTCATGACTAGATATACGTTACCATGAAAGGGCATACGAGCAGCGATTGGTTCGATGGAGTGGAAAGTTTTCAGCTTGTGGTCCTTTTCTCTGAAACCCATGTTGTGTGACATGAAGAGGAGGGTCTAGCATCGAGGAAAACAGGTTTCACACCAACATGACGTCAATGGAAAATATTCAGCTTTGAGGTGTTCACCTTAGATAGCAACACCTTAAGAGACCTATAGACACTCTATGAAGAAACAAACACACATTTTGATGACTGAGTTGACCTTTAAACCTTGAAGAAAATACATTTATACAGAGGCTTAAAGTAGGTCTATAGGACTTTATACCTATAGTCAGGAAGTAGGAGATTGAGACACACCCAGCTACTCTGAACAACAGGAAGTCAGTGTGGGTTTCCTGTGTACTGAGTGTGTCTTTTCAGCCAATCAGTGACTAGCTCTTATATGAGTACTGTAATGCCAACATCATAATATCAGACTTATCAACATTAGTAGTGGTCAATGTATGTATCTGTTTACATGAGTGCACATATATGTGGGTATATGGGAGAGTGTCCATATGATTGTATATCATGTATAGTCCTATGTCTGTGGTTGTAGTTTACTCAGCTAGTGCTGCTGCTCTGTAGGGGAGGGGTTAAGGGGGGGCTGGGTTTCAGGTCTGAGGGGAGGACTGAGGGGTTAAGGGGGGCCTGGGTTTCAGGTCTGAGGGGAGGACTGAGGGGTTAAGGGGGGCTGGGTTTCAGGTCTGAGGGGAGGACTGAGGGGTTAAGGGGGGCTGGGTTTCAGGTCTGAGGGGAGGACTGAGGGGTTAAGGGGGGCCTGGGTTTCAGGTCTGAGGGGAGGACTGAGGGGTTAAGGGGGGCCTGGGTTTCAGGTCTGAGGGGAGGACTGAGGGGTTAAGGGGGGCCTGGGTTTCAGGTCTGAGGGGAGGACTGAGGTGTTAAGGGGGGCCTGGGTTTCAGGTCTGAGGGGAGGACTGAGGGGTTAAGTGGGGCCTTGGTTTCAGGTCTGAGGGGAGGACTGAGGGGTTAAGGGGGGCCTGGGTTTCAGGTCTGAGGGGAGGACTGAGGGGTTAAGGGGGGCCTGGGTTTCAGGTCTGAGGGGAGGACTGAGGGGTTAAGTGGGGCCTTGGTTTCAGGTCTGAGGGGAGGACTGAGGGGTTATGTGAGTGTGTGTGCATATGATTGCATATGCATGCCTAGTCCTTTTTGTGTGTTAAGCGGGCCTGAGGTCTGATGGGTTAATGGGGCCTATGCTTCATGTCTGTGGGGTAGTTTTCAGGTCTGTAGAAACCACAATGTTTCCATCTACTTGACACGTGATGTGTCAACTGCTTGGCCAGCCACTCTGTACCTTCTCATAAGTGTGTGTGTGATCGTGCATGCATGCTTGTTTGCGTGTTTGTATGACTCTATTATTATCTAATAATATGTAATATTTCTCCAGGTATGCATGGTATCAAGTGTAGTATTAACAGGCTGTATAAGGGACCAGATAACAGATAGATACTTTATGATGTTACTTTGACTGAAACAACAAAGTCATTCAGCTGTATCAACATCTCTAAGACTCAAGTCATGAGGTGTGACTTCCTCATGTGGTGTGGGTCCATCTCAGTCTGGATGTGTTCCACATCTGGAGTCTAACATTACCCATCAGACCCTGAGATGGACTAGTTCAAGTCAAGAGGTGTGAACTGTTAACATGAGAGTGCAGGGCAGTAGTTGTGCTTGTATCCTTTATGGTTGTGTGTACCTGTCATACTAACTGATATCTGCTTCAGAGACCCAGCTACTCTGACCCTGTTACTGACTGACCCAGCTACTCTGACCCTGTTACTGACAGACCGAGCTACTCTGACCCTGTTACTGAAAGACCCAGCTACTCTGACCCTGTTACTGAAAGACCCAGCAACTCTGACCCTGTTACTGACAGACCCAGCTACTCTGACCCTGTTATTGAAAGACCCAGCTACTCTGACCCTGTTACTGAAAGACCCAGCTACTCTGACCCTGTTACTGAAAGACCCAGCTACTCTGACCCTGTTACTGAAAGACCCAGCTACTCTGACCCTGTTACTGACAGACCCAGCTACTCTGACCCTGTTACTGACAGACCCAGCTACTCTACCCTGTTACTGACAGACCCAGCTACTCTGACCCTGTTACTGACAGACCCAGCTACTTTGACCCTGTTACTGAAAGACCCAGCTACTCTGACCCTGTTACTGAAAGACCCAGCCACTCTGACCCTGTTACTGAAAGACCCAGCTACTCTGACCCTGTTACTGAAAGACCCAGTTACTCTGACCCTGTTCCTGACAGACCCAGCTACTCTGACCCTGTTACTGACAGACCCAGCTACTCTGACCCTGTTACTGACAGACCCAGCTACTCTGACCCTGTTACTGACAGACCCAGCTACTCTGACCCTGTTACTGAAAGACCCAGCTACTCTGACCCTGTTACTGAAAGACCCAGCTACTCTGACCCTGTTACTGACAGACCCAGCTACTCTACCCTGTTACTGACAGACCCAGCTACTCTGACCCTGTTACTGACAGACCCAGCTACTCTGACCCTGTTACTGACAGACCCAGCTACTCTGACCCTGTTACTGACAGACCCAGCTACTCTGACCCTGTTACTGACAGACCCAGCTACTCTGACCCTGTTACTGAAAGACCCAGCTACTCTGACCCTGTTACTGAAAGACCCAGCTACTCTGACCCTGTTACTGAAAGACCCACCTACTCTGACCCTGTTACTGAAAGACCCAGCTACTCTGACCCTGTTACTGACAGACCCAGCTACTCTGACCCTGTTACTGACAGACCCAGCTACTCTGACCCTGTTACTGAAAGACCCAGCTACTCTGACCTTGTTACTGACAGACCCAGCTACTCTGACCCTGTTACTGACAGACCCAGCTACTCTGACGCTGTTACTGACAGACCCAGCTACTCTGACCCTGTTACTGACAGACCCAGCTACTCTGACCCTGTAACTGACAGACCCAGCTACTCTGACCCTGTTACTGAAAGACCCAGCTACTCTGACCCTGTTACTGACAGACCCAGCTACTCTGACCCTGTTACTGACAGACCCAGCTACTCTGACCCTGTTACTGACAGACCCAGCTACTCTGACCCTGTCACTGAAAGACCCAGCTACTCTGACCCTGTTACTGAAAGACCCAGCTACTCTGACCCTGTTACTGAAAGACCCAGCCACTCTGACCCTGTTACTGAAAGACCCAGCTACTCTGACCCTGTTACTGAAAGACCCAGCTACTCTGACCCTGTTACTGACAGACCCAGTTACTCTGACCCTGTTACTGACAGACCCAGCTACTCTGACCCTGTTACTGAAAGACCCAGCTACTCTGACCCTGTTACTGAAAGACCCAGCTACTCTGACCCTGTTACTGACAGACTCAGCTACTCTGACCCTGTTACTGACAGACCCAGCTACTCTGACACTGTTACTGAAAGACCCAGCTACTCTGACCCTGTTACTGACAGACCCAGCTACTCTGACCCTGTTACTGAAAGACCCAGCTACTCTGACCCTGTTACTGAAAGACCCAGCTACTCTGACCCTGTTACTGACAGACCCAGCTGCTCTTACCCTGTTACTGACAGACCCAGCTACTCTGACCCTGTTACTGACAGACCCAGCTACTCTGACCCTGTTACTAAAAGACCCAGCTAGTCTGACCCTGTTACTGACAGACCCAGCTACTCTGACCCTGTTACTGACAGACCCAGCTACTCTGACCCTGTTACTGACAGACCCAGCTACTCTGACCCTGTTACTGACAGACCCAGCTACTCTGACCCTGTTACTGACAGACCCAGCTACTCTGACCCTGTTACTGACATACCCAGCTACTCTGACCCTGTTACTGAAAGAACCAGCTACTCTGACCCTGTTACTGAAAGACCCAGCTCACTGCTCTTTCCTCAGACCTGAAACCCAGCCCCCCTTAACCCCTCCCCTACAGAGCAGCAGCACTAGCTTAGTAAACCACAACCACAGACATAGGACTATACATGATACACAATCATATGGACACTCTCCCATATACCCACATATATGTGCACTCATGTAAACAGATACATACATTGACCACTACTAATGTTGGTAAGTCTGATATTATGATGTTGGCATTACAGTACTCATATAAGAGTTAGTCACTGATTGGCTGAGAATACACACTCAGTACACAGGAAACCCATACTTCCTGTTGCTGTTGCCATGGTGCTGTCTGTCTGTCTGTCTGTCTGTCTGTCTGTCTGTCTGTCTGTCTGTCTGTCTGTCTGTCTGTCTGTCCGTCTATCTGTCTGTCCGTCTATCTGTCTGTCTGTCCGTCTATCTGTCTGTTTGTCTGTTTGTCTGTCTACCATTTGGCCTGAGGAAGAGAGTACATCCAAGTTATAAGTAGTTGTTCACCCATGGTGCTGCTATTCTCCTGATGATGTCACACATGTTCTCACTGAGTGCATCATATCTCTGTCTATGTCCTATTTGTTTTCCCACTAATCCTGAAGAAAAAGAGATCGTTAGATACAGAACTACATCCACAAAGATAAAGAACTACAATTGGCATAGCTGTTAAACTATAATTGACTTGAATGTACCATCACATCCTCTCCAGAGAATCATGGTTATTGTAGTTTCTGATTGTAAGTTCTTGCTGCATTCAATTCAGGGTGTCCAACATTGGTGAGGCCTAGATGTGTGGTGGATAAATAATAATTTTGGGATGCCTCAATTAGCTCATACAGATCATGGTGAGGATTTAAATGTTATGATTAGTGGATGTTCATCATTTGATAAATCAAACATTAATACTGGCAGGTTGCAGTTATATAGGCCAACCTTAGGACTCTGTCTCAGGATAGGTCTCTGTCTCAAGATAGGCCTCTGTCTCAGGATAGGTCTCTGTCTCAGGATAGGTCTCTGTCTCAGGATAGGTCTCTGTCTCAGGATAGGTCTCTGTCTCAAGATAGGTCTCTGTCTCAGGATAGGTCTCTGTCTCAGGATAGGTCTCTGTCTCAAGATAGGTATCTGTCTCAGGATAGGTCTCTGTCTCAAGATAGGTCTCTGTCTCAACAGTCTTCTCTTAGGGGGTCAAAATTGACACCAGAATGAGTGTTTGGTTCTTCATGTTATATTTGATGATGTTGCAGCAGATTGACTTGACCAGGTGCTGCTAGTTAGGTGTTGCTGTCTACAGTGACCACCTCAAAGCTGATTATTTTCCAGTGACGTCACGTTACTTTGAAACCTGTTTACCTCGATGCTAGACCCTCCTCTTCATGTCACAACATGGGTTTCAGAGAAAAGGACCACAAGCTGAAAACTTTCCACTCGATCGAACCAATCGCTGCTCGTATGCCCTTTCATGGTAAAGTATGTCAAATCATGAACACGGAAATACGCAGCAAAGACCTTGTTACTCAAAGACCCAGCTACTCTCTGACAGTCACCATCAGACCATCAGACCACCAGATGGACAGGCTGTGTGTTGCTCTGATTGCATTCTTATGTGAGTAACTTGTTTTACTGGGCCTTATAGCTGGATGATAGCTGATTTCTTGATGTGGTTTTATAGTTGACTAGATCTGTTATCTTATTATTGTGATATTGTGATCACTGTGGTAAAGACATGAGGTTTATCTTTACATGTGGAGAAGTTTATGATATCAAAGTGACATTCTGTGATTCATCCTAACACTGTTCCTCTGCTTCCTGTAGGTGCTGTTTCCTCCAGTCAGTTCATCCTAACACTGTTCCTCTGCTACCTGTAGGTGCTGTTTCCTCCAGTCAGTTCATCCTAACACTGTTCCTCTGCTACCTGTAGGTGCTGTTTCCTCCAGTCAGTTCATCCTAACACTGTTCCTCTGCTACCTGTAGGTGCTGTTTCCTCCAGTCAGTTCATCCTAACACTGTTCCTCTGCTACCTGTAGGTGCTGTTTCCTCCAGTCAGTTCATCCTAACACTGTTCCTCTGCTACCTGTAGGTGCTGTTTCCTCCAGTCAGTTCATCCTAACACTGTTCCTCTGCTACCTGTAGGTGCTGTTTCCTCCAGTCAGTTCATCCTAACACTGTTCCTCTGCTACCTGTAGGTGCTGTTTCCTCCAGTCAGTTCATCCTAACACTGTTCCTCTGCTACCTGTAGGTGCTGTTTCCTCCAGTCAGTTCATCCTAACACTGTTCCTCTGCTACCTGTAGGTGCTGTTTCCTCCAGTCAGGATGGGATCTCTGCAGCAGAGGAGGAGCTGAGAGTCAGACCAGGAGACAACATCACTCTCTACTGTGACTGTATCATAACTACTGGAGTATACATTATGTGGTATAGGAACTGTTCTCACAAGTACCAGCCACCTCTTGTTATTTCAACTACGTTTTTGAGTAACAACCCTTTAACTGGTGTATAATATAATCTGGTGTTGAACCCCTCTAACAACTCCTATGATCTACTGATTGAGAACATCACTGGATCTGACCTGGGACTCTACTACTGTGGGACAAAGGAGGTGAATGATGAAGTCTACCACTATGGAAAGTTCTCCACTTGGATTTTAATTGGTAAGAATTTGTTCAGTTTTTCATGTGCCAACATCCAGTAAAGTGCATGTTCCTCTAGTAGTGAACATGTTCTGAAGCTTTTTTAAAAGTTTACTATTAAAACAACTCATAGTTGGTAGTAACTGTATCCTGGGAACTAGATTATAGGTTATATTAACCATACACAGGAAGCTGTTTAGTGATGTTTCTCTCTACTGTACAGAGGACACCATCACCGCTTGTGACTGCCCTGACTGTGGTGTGTCTGCTGACTGTGGTCTGAGCTGGGTCCTGGTGCTGGCCTCCAAAGCTCTGTTTCTGTTCCTCGTTCCTGCTGCCTTCTGCGCCATGGAACACACACGGTGGGTCAAGACCAGGGTTTCCGTTGCGTCAGACATTTGACCGGCAGCATTTTAATTTAACGGACGTTTGGTCAATTTACCCGACCCATATTTATCATATATCCCATATTCATACAACCAGTAGGCTACTTTTTTTTACGTTAAAAAGCAATGAGTCTGATATAACAGATCAGAACTTTTAGCTTAAAATGTTGATAAACTATTATTTCTTCACATTATAAATAGGCTAGGCTACGAGTGAATGTCCGTTCCATAATGCAATTAGCAAAAAAACACTGTTGTCAAAAGCGCACGTTGCGAGCGGTTCATGTGACAGAGAGGAATATGTTAGACATGTAGAAAGAGGGGAGATCTCTTATGCAACAACTAGCATTGGTTGATAACATGACTAGGATTGTGCCTTTGGCTACTGGACAATGAAATAAAGTTGATATAAAATAATTGCCTCCATGGATAAGGTCTGATTTTGTCTAAGGCTACTTCGAAACATGGTAAGACATGCCTCATAATATGTAGTAAAACGTTCAGGTTTCAAACAACTAAGTATATTGTAATGACCTGACTAGATCATAAAAGAACAACTGTCCAGACAGAGGATTGAGTTTACGAATGGACGGTTTATTAAAC
Source organism: Coregonus lavaretus (assembly GCF_964263955.1). Lineage (NCBI taxonomy): Eukaryota > Metazoa > Chordata > Actinopteri > Salmoniformes > Salmonidae > Coregonus > Coregonus lavaretus. The sequence goes on from NW_028163566.1 coordinate 37,123, forward strand.
CAACTTTACACAGGCTACTGTTTGGCCGTAGCCCACGCCAAATAAATGAAAGATAACCCACAAGCCAATCGTGACCTTCTCTCGTGAAGCCCAGACGTAAAAGAGAGAGAACAAAAGCTAAACCTGGTCTTAACTTTCAATGCTCCATCCCCCTGCCCAACCCCCCTCCACGCCACTCCGCCAACCGCCAGGATGCCCGGCATCAGAACATTCCAGGCATTCCCGTGATTGGCAGATAGCAGGTTGATTGACATGTCGGACCCCGCGAACACTGGGTACTGGTAGGTACAACACAACCATCTACTAGCCTAACACATAACACACAGCTGTCTGTGCGGGTCGCTACACAGCCCCCCACCACAAAGTCCCTCGTCCCCGAGGGAACAAACAAAGTCTCTGAAGCGACCCGGAGGTCTCCTTTGCCTGCGTGGTTGTGATGGCCGCAGAGTGCCCCTCTGGGAACCAGGGGATGAAGGCAAGGACATGGGGGACAAGGAAGCGGGAACGGGTAATACAGTCCGTGGCTCTGGGGAACCACGCGGTGACACAGGGGGAGTGGGCTGTCTGGAGCCTTGTCTGCGGCACCTGGGGGTGGGTGCCTGGAGAATGTCATTGCCAGAGAGGGGAATTGTGGGGGTTCCTGGGGTTTGGGGAGAAGAGGCCCCTCTATATGGGGCTAACCTGTCCCGGTGCAGTGTCACCTTTCTCCCCCTGGGAGGAAGCTGCACCCGGTAAACAACCTCCCCTACCCTCTCCAGGACACTGCAGGGTCCCACCCAGTGACTGTCCAACTTGGGGCATCTGCCTTTTTCCCTTAGCGGGCTGTAGACCCAGACCAGCTCCCCAGCAACAAAGTGCCTTCCCCGGGTGTGCACGTCATAGTTCCTCTTCTGCCTCACACCTGCATTCAGCAGCTGCTCTCTGGCGAAGGTGTGGGCTGTCTCCAGGCGGTCCTGGAGTCTCCGGGCATACTCCGGCCCCGGGGAAACATGAGGGCTATCCAGGGGCCGACCAAACGCCATCTCCGCAGGGGTACGGATCTCTCTCCCCAGCATGAGGAGGGCAGGCGTGCAGGAGGTGGAGTCTTGGACAGCGGAGCGGCATGCCATGAGGACCATAGGCAGGTGCTTGTCCCAGTCACGCTGGTGTTTGGAAGAGACGATGGCCAGCTGCTGTCCAAGCGTTTTGTTGAAGCGCTCCACAAGGCCATCACTTTGAGGATGGAGAGGAGTAGTGCGGGTCTTGTGCATACCCAGCCTCTCACACATGGTGGCGAACACACGGGACTCAAAGTTTCTGCCTTGGTCGCTGTGGATGGACTCTGCAGCTCCAAACCTGCTGAACATCCCCGCTGTCAGGGCGTCGACGATGGTCTCTGCCTCCTGGTCAGGCAGAGCATAGGCCTCGGGCCATTTTGTGAAATAGTCCATGGCCGTGAGCACCCAGCGGTTTCCACTGTCTGTGGTGGGGAACGGCCCAACTACATCTACTCCCACCCTCTCCATGGGAGCCCCCACTGGGAACTGTTGGAGCTGAGCATGAGAGCGGCCTGGGGGGCCCTTTCTCGCTGTGCAGTTGTCACAGCGGCGGCAAAAGTCTTCCACATCCCTCTTGTGCTGCCCCCAGTAAAAGCCCTGACGGAGGCGGCACAGTGTTTTTGTGACCCCAAAGTGTCCAGTCCCCACCCCCCCATGAGTACTCTGGAGCACAGCCTCCCGCAATGCTTTTGGGACCACCACCTGCCACCTCTCCTCCCCCGTAGCTGACTCCTTCCATGCCCGCTGTAACACGCCATCAGCCAGCCGCAGTCGCTCAAACTTTGACCACAACCCTTTGGTCGCGAGTGAGAGCGCTGTCACCTCTTCCCATGGTGGCCTCACCTGCGCCTCTACCCACTGTAGCACTGGCTGTAGGTCTGTGTCCCGTCCCTGCTGCTGCCCCCATTCAGCCACGTCGACAGTCTGCAGCTCACAGCAGACAGGCCCGCTCGCCCGACACACTGTGGCACAGACCCCCTCATCTGCACACAGCTCTCTCTCCCCTCCCATCTGGGGTAGCTGGGCTGGGGGGGCGCGGCCCGGGCTCACAGAGGGCTGTGTCATGGAGGTAGCTGGGGGAATGTAACACAACGCCGTAGGTGACAGGGGGGCTGGGGAAAAGTCACACCCAGATGTGGGGGAGGGGGGGCAGCCATGAGTCTCTGCTGCTTTAACTGTTGGAGTAAAGGGTTTGTTGGGTTGAGTGAATGTGACATTAGGGGCCATGGTGACCTCCGGCCCTCCCTGGAAGCTCAGTGTGCCCCTATTTAGGTCTAACTGGCAGCCTGTGCTCCTAAGAAAGTCCAACCCCAGGATACAAGGGTCCTGCACAGCCGCCACCCACACAGGATGACGCACAGTCCTGCCCCCTACTGTCAGAGTCATTATTCCCTTCCCTTTCATGGGTGCCAGCTCACCTGTGACTGTGCGGAGCTGCACAGTTGTAGGCTCACACTGAGTCCAACCTGGCACAATATCTGGCCTCACCAGGGTTACTGTGGACCCAGTGTCCACCAGGGCGGAGCAGGGCACCCCCTCCACAGTGACAGGGACATGACAAAAGTCTCCAACACAGGTCCGGCCCACCACAACAACAGGCTCCATCCGCTTGCCCTCGTCTGCTTCTGGGGGAAGTGGAGCCTTGCTTCCCCGTCTGTGCCGGTGGGCTCCTCCTGAAGAAGATGGTGGTTGGGATAGAAAGCCAGGGGTCCGCACTACCCGGTCTATGCGGACCCCGAGCCGTTTCCCTGAGCTCTGGGGGACATGGGGCAATCTCGGCGCAGATGGCCTGGCTGGCCACAACCCCAGCAGACCCTGGGACCAGGGCGTGTGTTTCGTGCCGCCTGTAGCGACACAGCACGAATGAGTTCTGTCATTTCAGCCACCCATGCAGGCTTTTCCGGCTCCGGGCTGCTCTGCCCCCCAGCTCGCACAGAGGGTCTGTCTCCCTGCACCCCCACCAAAGCCCCAGCTGAAGCCCCAGCCCACACCAGCTCCCTCTCCAAAGCCATCTCCAAGGCTACCTGCAATGACTCAGGATGAGCCAGCTGGGTCTGTATGCGCAGCTCCGTAGGAGAGAGCGCCTGTATGAACTGGTCCCGTGCTAGCTCGCTCTGCACGGAGGGGGGCATGTGAGCATATGCCCGCCGAGAGAGGCTCTCAATGTCATTAGCTAGCACCCGTAGAGGCTCTCCAGGCTGCCTGCGGCTATTACTCAGTTCGGAGCGCAGTAGCCCGGGCTGTACACACTGTCCATAGCGCCTCCTCAGTGCTCCCACTAAAGCACCATAATCACGTCTGTCCTCGGGGCTAATCAATATCAAACAGGCCAGAGCTTCATCCGTGAGGCATAAAGCCAACTGCAGTGCCCTATCTTCATCCGACCACACCCTAAAATGAGCTAACAGTTCAAACTGAGCATGAAAAGCTTCCCAATCCGCCTTACCGGAATACTTTGGGGTCTTAATGGATACGGACGCAGCCGGGAACTGGGCGCCGCCATGTTTGTTTACATCCTGAGCCCCAGATTCCTCGTCCCGCCGCGTCGACGTCACCCCTTCGGTCCGCCCACCAGAATCCGCGCGAAACACAGTCGACGAAGCACTCATGCCCGCTTCAGCCGCCATCACTCTAACGTCCTCCCTCAAGCGGCCTCTGGGCTCCGATGCCCTGGCGATCTCCTCAGCCAGAACCCCCGACGTCCATGCACACGCACCTCCTTGGCCATAATCGTCCCCTACCTCCACCTTCACTTTCGGATTCCCTCGAAGCATCTTCAACCCCCGTTCTCACCTACGGTAGCTAGCCACAGAAGTCAGCTAGCTAGCTGGCTAACTTTTATCAACGTTTTTACTTCTGACACCAATGTAATGACCTGACTAGATCATAAAAGAACAACTGTCCAGACAGAGGATTGAGTTTACGAATGGACGGTTTATTAAACCAACTTTACACAGGCTACTGTTTGGCCGTAGCCCACGCCAAATAAATGAAAGATAACCCACAAGCCAATCGTGACCTTCTCTCGTGAAGCCCAGACGTAAAAGAGAGAGAACAAAAGCTAAACCTGGTCTTAACTTCCAATGCTCCATCCCCCTGCCCAACCCCCCTCCACGCCACTCCGCCAACCGCCAGGATGCCCGGCATCAAAACATTCCAGGCATTCCCGTGATTGGCAGATAGCAGGTTGATTGACATGTCGGACCCCGCGAACACTGGGTACTGGTAGGTACAACACAACCATCTACTAGCCTAACACATAACACACAGCTGTCTGTGCGGGTCGCTACAATATGTTTTCCTCCAGCTCATTGCATAGTGGTGTGTGTGACGTGCTGATGAAGCCTGTCTTCCGTTGCTTTATTCATTTTGCTGTTTGAAATGCTGTAGCAGCAACGCTGGCACTGTCTGACAGAGTTTCTGCTCAAATGGTCTGTTTCTGTACGCTGTACATGTGATAAATAAGAGACATAACTGTCCACAATCACTAAATGAAAATGTATTTCCATCGACTGGTATTTCCATCAATGAAGAGGCTAAAAAGCATTATTTCACAATGGGATTTCTTCTTCTTCTCCCAGAGGATTGGCAGGTGCCAATATTACCGGCTAACGGAAACCCTGGTCAGAACATGGGGGTACTCATATCTACTTAATGTTCAAACCACTACAGTGATGTGACATCTGATTTTTACATGTTTTGTTGTTGTTAAAACCAGGAGTACGTAAGGAGAGGAGGGGAGTCCAGAAAAGAAGCAGAGGCCAGTCATTCTCCATGTCTGTATTGAATTGAACTTCTCTTCTATGTGTCCAATGATGGTTTCATCACACCATCATCTGCTGGGCCAGCTCATTCTTTCTGTATTACCAAGATGTTTTTTTATTGCTTTGAATTCTTTGTTTGTTTCTTAACACAGAAAAAGTTTATGCTTGTAACATTTCAAAGTTGTTTGCAGTTTTATCATAAAAAAAAAAAAAATTATAGTTGTATTCTTATGGATTTTATATTGAACTACTGCTCATGTCTTATTTGTGATTGGTCAATATGTCTAATGGCTATCTTCTGGAATAAAATTATGTTTTTTCAGAGATTCTATTGTTCTGTGGTACAAACAAGATTTAGCTCCTAGCCAACTTTGAAGTATTTTAATATTTTATTTCTTACATTACTTGCTCAGAACATTTCTAGAATTATAACTTTTGGACATTAGATCGGTGGTCACTCACCAGAAATTCAACCAGAAATTCAACCTCCCTGACCTGGATCCTTTGCTTGGACTTCACGAGGCAACACCAGTCACCCTGGGTGCCACACCAAAACGTTGATGCCGGAGGAGAAGTGGGGTTCTAGTCGGGCTCAGGCGGCGAGCAAACCCTCCACCACTTCCGAGTAAATTACTCGCTGAAGTTCAGCCCCTGGACAATAAAGTAGACGAGCTCAGGGCGAGGATCTCTGTTCAGAGAGACATAAGATACTCTGATACTCTGTTTTATGGTCATGGCTCTCTTCTGATATATTGTCCCCATTCATACAGCCAGCGGGGTTCTCCATTCATCACATGGACAGGAAGAAATAACGGTCCAGTAGAATCAGAGGTGGAGGGGTACGTCTCATGATTATCTCATGGTGTGATTGTGGTAACGTGCAGGAACCAAAGTCCCTTTGTTCTCCCAACCTGGAATGCCTCACCACCAAATGCCAACCGCATTACCTCTCGAGAGACGGCTCTCAAGGAACTACTTTGTGCAAACTGGAAACCGTATATTCTGAGGCCGCATTTATTGTAGCTGGGGCCTTTAATAAAGGAAATCTGAGGAAAACGCTCCTGAAATGATCCTGTGCTACACACGGAGAGAACACGCTTGACCATTGATACTCTCTCTTTCGGGACAGCTACAAGGCCTTCCCCCGCCCTCCATTCGCCAAATCAGATCACACCTCCATCCTGCTTCTCCCTGCCTATTGGCAGAAACTTAAGCAGGAAGCACCTGTGGTAAGGACAGTTCAACGTTGGTCTGACCAATCAGAATCTATTCTTCAGGACTGTTTTGATCACACGGACTGGGCAATGTTCCGGGTCGCCTCTGGGAATAGTATCGACATGTACAGTACAGTGACTGGGTTCATCAGGAAGTAAATAAATAGGTCATTTAGCAGACGCTCTTATCCAGAGCGACTTACAGGAGCAATTAGGGTTAAGTGCCTTGCTCAAGAGCACATCAACAGATTTTTCACCTAGTCGGCTCGGGGATTAGAACCAGCGACCTTTCGGTTACTGGCACAACGCTCTTAACCACTAAGCCACCTGGAAGTGCCTAGAGGATGTTGTTCCTACTGTGACAATTAGAACTTATTCAAACCAAAACCGTGGCTAGATGGCAGCGTTCAAGCAAAACTGAAAGAGCGAATCACCGCAGTTAACCACGGCAACGTGACTGGAAACATGGACCTGTACAAACAGACCAGCTATGACCTTCGTGAGGCAAAGACGCTAAACGACAGTACAGGGACAAAGTTGAGTCGCAACTCAACGGCTCAGACACGACACGCATGTGGCAGGGACTCCAGACATTCACGGATTATAAAGGGAATGCCAGCCATGCCATGGACACCGACGCCTCGCTCCCGGACAAGCTAAACACAGTCTTCGCCTGCTTCGAGGAAAAGAAACGAGCCTCCGACGTGGGCCTCCGCCGCTCACGAGGACTGTGTACTCCCGATCTCCAAGGCCGATTTGAGTAAGACATTCAAGCGTGTTAACCCTCGCAAGGCTGCCGGCCCAGACGGCATCCCAAGCCACGTCCTCAGAGCATAGGCAGACCTGCTGGCTGGAGTGTTTACGGACATATTCAATCTCTCCCTATCCCAGTCTGTTGTCCCCACTTGCTTCAAGATGTCCACCATTGTTCCTGTACCCAAGAAAGCAAAGGTAACTGAACTAAATGACTATCGCCCCGTAACACTAACTTCGGTCATCATCAAGTGCTTTGAAAGGCTAGTTAAGGATCATATATCCTCCACCTTACCCGACACCCTAGACCCCACTACAACTTGCATACCGCCCCAACAGATCCACGGACGATGCAATCACCGTTGCACTACACACTGCTCTATCCCACCTGGACAAGAGAAAATACCTATGTAAGAATGCTGTTCATCTACTACAGCTCAGCCTTCAACACCATATTGCCCTCCAAGCTCATCACTAAGTTCATGGCCCTGGGTCTGAACCCCTCCCTGTGCAACTGGGTCCTAAACTTCTCACCCATGACTGCGTGGTCACGCACATCTCCAACTCAATCATCAAGTTTGCTGACGACACAACAGTGGTAGGCCTGATTACCAACAATGACGAAACAGCCTAGAGGGAGGAGGTGAGAGCCCTGGCAGAGAAGTGCCAGGAAAATAAGCTCTCCCTCAATGTCAACAAAACTAAGGAGCTGATCGTGGACTACAGGAGATAGCAGAGGAGCACGCCCCCATCCACATCGACGGGGCTTCAAGTTCCTCTGCTTGTACCTCACTGAGGACCTGAACTGGTCCCTTCACACTGACAGCATGGTGAAGAAGGTGCAACAGCTCCTGAAGAAATGTGGCTTGGCCCCTAAGACCCTCACAAACTTCTACAGATGCACCATCGAGAGCATTCTATCCGGCTGTATCACCACCTGGTATGGCAACCACAGGGCTGTCCAGAGGGTGGTGTGGGAAGCATGATTTGGAAAGGCACACACCTGTCTATATAAGGTCCCACAGTTGACAGTGCATGTCAGAGCAAAAACCAACCCATGAGGTCGAAGGAATTGTCAGTAGAACTCCGAGATAGGATTGTGTCGAGGCACAGATCTGGGGAAGGTTAATAAAAAATGTCTGCAGCATTGAAGGTCCCCAAAAACACAGTGGCCTCCATCATTCTTAAATGGAAGAAGGTTGAAACCACCAAGACTCTTCCAAGAGCTGGCCTCCCGGCCAAACTGAGCAATCGGGGGAGAAGGGCCTTGGTCAGGGAGGTGACCAAGAACCCGATGGTCACTCTGACAGAGCTCTAGTTCCTCTGTGGTGATGGGATAACCTTCCAGAAGCCCAACCATCTCTGCTGCAATCCAACAATCAGGCCTTTATGGTAGAGTGTCTAGACAGAAGCCACTCCTCTGTAAAAGGCACATGACAGCCCGCTTGGAGTTTGCCAAAAGGCGCCTAAAGACTCTCAGACCATGAGAAACAAGATTTTCTGGTCTGATGAAACCAAGATTGAACTCTTTGGCCTGAAGGCCAAGCGTCACATCTGGAGGAAACCTAGCACCATCCCTATGTTGAAGCATGGTGGTGGCAGCATCATACTGTGGGGATGTCTTTCAGCGGCAGGGACTGGGAGACTAGACAGGATCGAGGCAAAGATGAATGGAGCAAAGTAAAGAGAGATCCTTGATGAAAACCTGCTCCAGAGCACTCAGGACCTCAGACTGGGGCAAAGGTTCACCTTCCAACAGGACAACAACCCTAAGCACACAGCCAAGACAACACAGGAGTGGCTTCGGGACGAGTCTCTGAATGTCCTTGAGTGGCCCAGCCAGAGCCCTGACTTGAACTTGATCGAACATCTCTGGAGAGACTTGAAAATAGCTGATCATCAACGCTCCCCATCCAACATGACAGAGCTTGAGAGGATCTGCAGAGAAGAATGGGAGAAACTCCCCAAATACAGGTGTGCCAAGCTTGTAGCTCATACCCAAGAAGACTCAAGGCTGTAATCGCTGCCAAAGGTGCTTCAACAAAGTACTGAGTAAAGGGTCTGAATACTTATGTAAATGTGATATTTCCGTAGTAGTTTTTAAAATACATTAGCCAAAAATGATAAAAACCAGTTTTTGCTTTGTCATTATGGTATTGTGTGTGATGAGGGAGGAAAAAACTATTTAATCCATTTTAGAATAAGGCTGTGACGTAACAATGATGTAAAAGTCAAGGGGTCTGAATACTTTCCGAAGTAACTGTAAATCACTTTTGTATGGCACTATAAAAAAAAACAAGAAACAGTATTTTATTACAACATGAAAGTCGGGTGATGACATTTCCATGGTGGTAGACCTCATTGTCCTCAATAGCTTTTTCTGTGGCATGAAGAAACCCTTCCGTGTTCACCACCTGTTTCTACCCCCACAGTAGTAGAGGCCCAGGTCAGATTCTGTGACGTTAGTAATCAGTAGATCCCAGGACTGTTCAGAACGCCACAGGAAATAGAAGCGAGCGACAGGATTGGTCTTCATCTCTCGGTCTGAAACTCTGAAATGACCCCCATTCTCAATGGAACTGTTTCAATGCCAATCTGTTACCAGATAGTGTTTGATGTCACAGTGAAGAACAACGTTGTCTCCTGGTCTGACTCTCAGCTCCACCTCTGCTGCAGAGATCCCATCCTGACTGGAGGAAACAGCACCTACAGGTAGCAGAGGAACAGTGTTAGGATGAACTGACTGGAGGAAACAGCACCTACAGGTAGCAGAGGAACAGCGTTAGGATAAACTGACTGGAGGAAACAGCACCTACAGGTAGCAGAGGAACAGTGTTAGGATGAACTGACTGGAGGAAACAGCACCTACAGGTAGCAGAGGAACAGCGTTAGGATAAACTGACTGGAGGAAACATCACCTACAGGTAGCAGAGGAACAGTGTTAGGATGAACTGACTGGAGGAAACAGCACCTACAGGTAGCAGAGGAACAGTGTTAGGATGAACTGACTGGAGGAAACAGCACCTACAGGTAGCAGAGGAACAGTGTTAGGATGAACTGACTGGAGGAAACAGCACCTACAGGTAGCAGAGAAAGGAACAGTGTTAGGATGAACTGACTGGAGGAAACAGCACCTACAGGTAACAGAGGAAGGAACATTTAATTTTTGTTCATTTCAGTTATATTTTGTTTCTTCTGTCTTATTAAAGCAATGGAGTCCATATAGGCCTATGCTGCTTTAGGAAACTTTCTGAAAGGACATAGAGAGAATTAGCGAACTCTCACATCCATCAAATGGGACCCATCAATCAAAGCTACCAGCGCATCTCAAACACAAGAGCAAATCAATTACTCCTTTCCTGAAAACGTAGGCTATTAAAAACCTAGGCCTACCTTCAAATTATATGCTGTAGGCTATCAGAAAGTCCACTACATGAAGATACGTATTAAATGACTTGACAAGGCAAGTTTGAAGGGGTCAGGAAAGCGAGTAGCCATCGTCTATATCAGATGAAATTGACAACCATAAGCAAAATAGAAAGGGGTCTAATTTTTGTGAAGGGATTGGTGTTCACACCACCTTCTAATTCCGTGTGAGTGGAGGCCATATCTAAGTCTGTCACTTATTGATATGGTCAAACTCTGGCAGATAGGTTTTTGCTCTGTCTTGGATAGCACAGGTTGTCACCTACATTCACTGTTGTAGTTTACCATGGCCAAATATACAGGCTAGCATACGGTTAGCATTCAGGCTAGCATACAGATAGCATACAGGCTAGCATACAGGCTAGCATACAGGCTAGCATACAGGCTAGCATACAGATAGCATAAAGGCTAGCATACAGGCTAGCATACAAATAATGAATTAATAGGCCTATATGAATGAGCCATCTTCTAAATTAGCCTACATATATTTCTGTCTTCACTGTTCCCTTTTTCTAATTTAGCCTACATATCTTTCGGTCTTTACTGTTCCCTCCTTGCACAATTCTCCGCTGGACTCCACAGACTCACTGGTCTGAATGGCCTCTCTCTCTCCCCTTCCCTCTGTCTATTCCTTATTGCTCTTGAAAGCAGAGGTGGGAAGCAACTAATTACAAATACTCCCGTAACTGTATTTGAGTAGATTTTCCAAAGTACTTTTCAAAAGTCAGTCATTTGACTTCTACCATCTATCTTGAAGAATGTCTGGGACAAACAGTAGGGAACTGAAATAGAGGCAATAGAAACCCAACAAGTTGTGATGAAGGTTCCTGGTGAGCAGATTCAACATGAGCTCAATAGAAAAGGGACTGCAGCTCGCAGACATTTCCAGGAGATGACAATGATCCTGAACTCTCTGTCCTGATAGGGGCAGACCACTACTGGCAGATAGTATCAGGCCGAGTGGAGCAGTGTCCATGTGTCTATGTGTCGCCGAGGCAACATGCATGTTCATCCCACTTGATGAAGACACACTAGTCTCCAAGCAACGTCATGCATTCTGGGAGCTTGAGTCTATCACAAGCGAGAAAACACAGAACCCAGAGGAAGAGGAGGCTCTGCAGAGGTTCGAGAGAACAACCACCTTCAAAAGATGGACGATACCACGTGGAGTTGCCATGTAAACGAGAAATGCCAAAACTCCAAGACAACTATACAGTCGTGGTCACAAGTTTTGAGAATGACACAAGTATTGGTCTCCACAAAGTTTGCTGCCTCAGTGTTGATGATGGGAATTTGCATATACTCCAGAATGTCATGAAGAGTGATCAGATGAATTGCAATTAATTGCTAAGTCCCTCTTTGCCATGAAAATGAACTTAATTGTGATGCGGTGGTGTTGAAGGAGTCAGGCGCTGGAGGGTAAATCACAGAATAACAGGCTTTAATCCGCTAAATGCAGGTTTACGCAGAAATGCGTCAAACACACTCCAGGGCACAAAACAGGCGCACTGGAAAATACAAGGCACACAAGCTCCACCGAGCTTCACTAACCTCCACAATAAACAATCACCCACACAGACAAGGAAGCAGAGGGAACACTTATACAATGACTAATGAGGGAATAAGGACCAGGTGTGTGTGATTGAAGACAAGACAAATGGAGTGATGATAAATGGATCGGCAGTAGCTAGTAAGCCGGTGACGCCGAACGCCGAAACCTGCCCGAACAAGGAGGGGAGGCAGCCTCGGCGGAAGTCGTGACATTAATCCCAAAAAAACATTTCCACTGTATTTCAGCCCTTCCACAAAAGGACCAGCTGCCATCATGTCAGTGATTGTCTCATTAACACAGGTGAGAGTGTTGACAAGGACAAGGCTAGAGATCACTCTGTCATGCTGATTGAGTCAGAATAACAGACTGGAAGCTTTAAAAGGAGGGTGGTGCTTGAAATCATTGTTCTTCCTCTGTCAACCATGATTACCTGCAAGGAAACACGTGCCGTCATCATTACTTTGCACAAAAAGGGCTTCACAGGCAAGGATATTGCTGCTAGTAAGATTGCACCTAAATCAACCATTTATCGGATCATCAAGAACTTCAAGGAGAGAGGTTCAATTGTTGTGAAGAAGGCGTCAGGGCACCCAAGAAAGTCCAGCAAGCGCCAGGACCGTCTCCTAAAGTTGATTCAGCTGCGGGATCGGGGCACCACCAGTGCAGAGCTTGCTCAGGAATGGCAGCAGGCAGGTGTGAGTGCATCTGCATGCACAGTGAGGCGAAGACTTTTGGAGGATGGCCTGGTGTCAGGAAGGACAGCAAAGAAGACACTTCTCTCCAGGAAAAACATCAGGGACAGCCTGATATTCTGCAAAAGGTACAGGGATTGGACTGCTGAGGACTGGGGTAGAGTCATTTTCTCTGATGAATCCCCTTTCCGATTGTTTGGGCCATCCGGAAAACACCTTGTCCGGAGAAGACAATGTGAGCGCTACCATCAGTCCTGTGTCATGCCAACAGTAAAGCATCCTGAGACCATTCATGTGTAGGGTTGCTTCTCAGCCAAGGGAGTGGGCTCACTCACAATTTTGCCTAAGAACACAGCCATGAATAAAGAATGGTACCAACACATCCTCCGAGAGCAACTTCTCCCAACCATCCAATAACAGTTTGGTGAAGACCAATGCCTTTTCCAGCATGATGGAGCACCTTGCCATAAGTTAAAATTGAAAATTAAGTGGCTCGGGGAACAAAACATCGACATTTTGGGTCCATGGCCAGGAAACTCCCTAGACCTTAATCCCATTGAGAACTTGTGGTCAATCCTCAAGAGGCGGGTGGACAAACAAAAACCCACAACTTCTGACAAACTCCAAGCATTGATTATGCAAGAGTGGGCTGCCATCAGTCAGGATGTGGCCCAGAAGTTAATTGACAGCATGCCAGGGCGGATTGCAGAGGTCTTGAAAAAGAAGGGTCAACACTGCAAATATTGACTCTTTGCATAAACTGAATGTCATTGTCAATGAAAGCCTTTCGAAACACTTACGGAATACTTGTAATTATATGAAGCAGCAAACTTTTGTGGAGACCAATACTACATTCTCAAAACTTTTGAACCACGACTGTAGAATCGCCAAGAAACGGTTTGAAGGTCTGAAGAAGGACGTGACGTTTTACAGCAGATACAATGTAAGTAGTAGAGGAGGACTTACAACGGGACGAAGACAACGACAACCTGAAATACTCCTCACCTCACCATGCAGTTCTCAGAGAGGACAAGGTGACACTTACAACGGGACCAAGACAACGACAACCTGAAATACTACTCACCTCACCACGCAGTTCTCCGAGAGGACAAGGTGACACTTACAACGGGACCAAGACAACGACATCCTGAAATACTACTCACCTCACCACGCAGTTCTCCGAGAGGACAAGGTGACACTTACAACGGGACCAAGACAACGACAACCTGAAATACTACTCACCTCACCACGCAGTTCTCCGAGAGGACAAGGTGACACTTACAACGGGACCAAGACAACGACAACCTGAAATACTACTCACCTCACCACGCAGTTCTCCGAGAGAACAAGGTGACACTTACAACGGGACCAAGAAAACGACAACCTGAAATACTCCTCACCTCACCACGCAGTTCTCCGAGAGGACAAGGTGACACTTACAACGGGACCAAGACAACCTGAAATACTACTCACCTCACCATGCAGTTCTCAGAGAGGACAAGGTGACACTTACAACGGGACCAAGACAACCTGAAATACTACTCACCTCACCATGCAGTTCTCCGAGAGGACAAGGTGACACTTACAACGGGACCAAGACAAGGACAACCTGAAATACTACTCACCTCACCACGCAGTTCTCCGAGAGGACAAGTTATAATTAATAATAATAATAATAATTAATTAATAATAATTGGTCATTTAGCAGACGCTCTTATCCAGAGCGACTTACAGGAGCAATTAGGGTTAAGTGCCTTGCTCAAGGGCACATCGACAGATTTTTCACCTAGTCGGCTCGGGGATTAGAACCAGCGACCTTTCGGTTACTGGCACAACGCTCTTAACCACTAAGCTACCTGCCGCCCTTAGTTGACGACAAAACTTAACCACTAAGCTACCTGCCGCCCTTAGTTGACGACAAAACTGAGAGTGGTGTTTTGATGATTCGTCCCTTGAAGATGGCTGTCCATCCCTCAACGACTGTCTACTCGCAGGACCGAACCTGAATCCGGATCTTGTTCAGCATTCTGATAAAGGTTCAGACTACACACGAGATCGCATTCATGGCAGACATCAAGAAGGCTTTCCTGCAGATATCCCTGGCAGAGAGAGATGGAGACGCTGTGAGATCACTTCTTGTGGCCCACCAAGGGAGGAAAATTAAGAGGATGAAAATATATTATATATATTATATATATATATATATACAGGTATTCAGAGATATTATATATATATATATATATATATATATATATATATATATATATATATATAATATATACAGGTATTCAGAGATATTATATACATTATATATTATATATATATATATAGGTATTCAGAGATATTATATATATTATATATTATATATATAGGTATTCAGCGATATTATATATATTATATATTATATATATATACACTGGTATTCAGAGATATTATATATATTATATATTATATATATACAGGTATTCAGAGATATTATATATATTATATATTATATATATATACAGGTATTCAGAGCTTCCCCAAGTCCATTCTTGCTCGCAGCTACAATCAGGAAGCACCTGAAACAATATGAAACAGAACAACCACAAGTTGTAGAGACATTGAGAGAGTCACTCTACGTAGATGACTTCATTGCATGTTCACGCGATGTTGAAGAGGCTTACTTTGTGACAACAACTGCAAAGCGAAATGCTGTGGGATGCAGGCCTCTGATGACCGACTCTCCAGAACTGAAAACAAAATGGGAGGAAAGTACGACAACCTACCACACGTTGGCGCTAGAAAACACAAGGAGTAAAACGTTTTTAGGTTTAGTGTGGAGACCGGGAACAGATGACTTTGTGTTTGACCTCAGCCCGCTCCTGAGCAACAGGAGAACACAAAGAGAAATGTTCGTCCTCGACCCTCTTGGCTTCCTGACCCCCTTCACCATCAGCATTAAGTATATGTTCCAGGAAATGTGGGAGAGGGGGACTCAGCTGGGATGAAGTTACCACCTGATCTGACACAAGAATGGCAACAGCTACACCAGTTCACCATACCAAGGTGGTGCGGAACAGACATGCAGCCGCAGAACAGCCACACACTGAAACTACACGTGTTCTGTGATGCAAGTGAAATAGCTTACAGTGCAGTAGCTTACCTGCAAGGTGAAATACAAGATGGGGTAACAACGACAAGTCTAGTCGCATCCAAGTCCAGGGTAGCACCACTCAAGAAAATGACTCTGCCACGCCTGGAGCTCATGGGAGCTGTGATTGGAGCGAGACTATCAAACAACCTGATGACCACCCTGAAGATTGAACAAAAAAACAGATCACAATGTGGACAGGCTCGATGATCGTGCTGCATTGGATTTGCAGCTCAGCTCAGAAATGGAAACGGTTTGTCGCAAACAGAGTGACAAAGATCCAGTCCTTGACCAAATCCGGAGTCATGGTCACACATTGAAGGGAAAACAAATCCAGCGAATCTCCATACAAGAGGACAAACTGTTTGAAACATGACACAGAGCCAGCTATGGTGGAACAGACCCAGCATTCTGACATCACCCAATCAGTCGGAGGAGACGGATGACGAGGTTCCAGAAGAGGTGAATACAGAACTCAAGTCCAGTCGCCAGGTCACTGAACAGCTCACAGCAAACAGCACAGACATCTCTGAACCAGTGTTGGAGCATGAAAGGTACAGCAAACTGAAAAGAGTGTTCAGAGTGACGGCCTGGATAAAGAGATTCATAGTCAATGATCGTACAAACACAAAGGCACAAGGTGAACTGTACTGGATCAAGGTAACACAACAACAGGGTTTCAGTCAGGAGATCAAACTACAGAAGGCAGGAAAAAAGCCTAAACAATGACTGTAAAAATCAGAGAACTGAAACCGTTCCTGGACGAACACGAACTACTCAGTGCAGGAGGAAGACTGCAACAGTCCAACTTCACATTCAGAGAGCAGCACCCATGGGTTCTGCCCAACCAGGACAGTGACCCAGAAATGCTGACACAGTACCATCACGAGAAGGTGATGCATTCTGGAGTAAGAGACAAATCAGAGCGAGATGCTGGATATTGCATGCTAGGCAGCTAGTCAAGAGCACAGTGGCAAGATGTATACTCTGCAAAAAGATAAAAAAGGTAAAGGCCGGACAGCAGGTCACTGCGCCTTTACCAAAAGACAGAATAACTGAATCCCCACCATTCAAAGTCACAGGTGTGGATTTAGCAGGACCGCTCTTCGTGAAAGAAATTGGTTCTCAAGGAGAGGATTATGCAAGGTAAACTATTCGGACAATGCAAAAACATTCAAGAGAGCTGATCAGGACTTGAAAGAGCTGTGGAAGGCAATCAATGAGCCCGTTCTTCTCAGAACGGGGCATCACCTAGAGGTTTATCACCGAGCGAGCAGCCTGGTGGGCTGGATTCTGGGAAAGACTCGTCCGGTCAGTGAAAACATGGCTGAGAAATGTTCTCGGGAGAGCTTCGCTCTACTTTGAAGAGATGTGCACAGTCCTGACTGAGGTTGAAGCTATCCTAAATTCTAGACCTCTGATCTTTCGTGCACAATGAAGTGGATGAACTACAGCCCCTGACCCCCGACCCCCGACCCCAGCACACTTCCTGGTGGGTAAAAGACTAACCTCTTTGCCGACCAAGCCATTTCCGGCTGACACTCAGCACCCAACGCTCAACAAGGAGAAAAATGACAGGCGGATGGAAGTACAGACTTGTGACCAGCTTCTGGAACAGCTGGCGAAGAGACTACTCACACGCTGGACTTACAGTCAGCACACCGCTGTGACACACCACAGCCCACCCCACTCAGAAGATAACACATCCAGACAAACCTGTGGTCCTCTGTAGCTCAGCTGGTAGAGCACGGCGCTTGTAACGCCAAGGTAGTGGGTTCGATCCCCGGGATCACCCATACACAAAAAATATATGCACGCATGACTGTAAGTTGTTTTGGATAAAAGTCTCTGCTAAATGGCTTATTATTATTATTATAAATGGCGTATTATTATTTTATTTTTTTTAAACCTGGAAACTAGGGAAGATTGAGGAACTACTTCCAGGCCGAGATGGCCTAGTTAGGTCATGTTCAGTTCGTGCTGCCTCAGGGACTTTGTTGAGGAGAACTGTTCAGTTGACATAGTGCTTAGAGATTTAGATGAACACAGTTGTTCATTGTGGGGAGGATGTGGTCACTTTAATGGGTTACAGAGTTAATGTTTACAGTTAATTAATGTATCTAAAGATTATTATTGATTTTTTTGTTTACATACAGTACCAGTCAAAAGAGAATGCCAAGAGTGTGCCAAGCTGTCATCAAGGCAAAGGGTGGCTATTTGAAGAATCACAAATATAAAATATATTTTGATTTGTTTAACACTTTTTTTGGTTACTACATGATTCCATTTCTGTTATTTCATAGTTTTGATGTCTTCACTATTATTCTACAATGTAAAAAATTGTAAAAATAAAGAAAAACCCTTGAATGAGTAGGTGTGTCCAAACTTTTGACAGGTAGTGTATGTACAAGAGTAATTGTATTAGAATTCATGTGATGGATATTGAGAGAACTATGTACATATTGTATTGTTTAGTATTGGATTACGCTATTGACTTGAAGTTCCATAATGCCTTACGACAGGAAGTTTTAAAAAACGAAAACGCACCAGTTATGTACAAGTGACAAGTGATTAGCCTGGCTTTTGCTAGCAACTTTTTTTGTATTGTTGTGTAGAGTCTAAAGTGGTAAAATGTAAAGAGAACAAGTATTATTACAACAAACAAGCTTTCATCTTATAACCGACGTCCAAAGTCATTACTTTGAAGATAGTTATTCTTTATCTAAAGCCAAACCCCCTTAGCTTCTAAAACCACACCCCTTAGCTTCTAAAACCCCACCCCTTAGCTTCTAAAACCACACCCCTTAGCTTCTAAAACCACACCCCTTAGCTTCTAAAACCACACCCCTTAGCTTCTAAAACCACACCCCTTAACTTCTAAAACCACACCCCTTAGCTTCTAAAACCACACCCCTTAGCTTCTAAAACCACACCCCTTAGCTTCTAAAACCACACCCCTTAGCTTCTAAAACCACACCCCTTAGTTTCTAAGCCACACCCCTATAAACATTTCTGTCATCCTCTAAAGCCACAGCCTCTTTGTCTTTAAGCCACACCCCTTCATATCTAAGCCACACCCTCAGATACATCTGAAAGGTTTGCTGGAGCATTTGTCAAACAGAATAGCATGACCTTGTACTCTCAGAGACCTTAAGGGGAGACAAATAAATAATTAAAGAAAATCGAATTAAACTGAATCAATATTTATTAAGCTACATTAACACATATCAATACACTTACAAATGAAATACAATGAACTTTCACAACTACAATTACAAACTAAAACTATATCAAGAGTTATTTAACCATATTCCCTGAGCTTAAAAACATTTTCTATATCGCTATTGTTATTATTATTAAAAGGCTACAGACAAAAGTTTAAAAATAAATCACTTGGATTTATAAAAGTTAAAAAGTATTCCGCAAAAAAATTAAGTAGCTTGTAAAAATATTAAAACTGTCGTTGTCACACCTTGTTCTCCCAGCTATATTGGTATATATCTCACACTCTGCTGGTATTGATGGCTGATATAGATCTCACACTCTGCTGGTATCGATGGATGGTATAGGTCTCACACTCTGCTGGTATTGATGGCTGGTATAGATCGCACACTCTGCTGGTATTGATGGATGGTATAGGTCTCACTCTGCTGGTATTGATGGATGGTATAGGTCTCACTCTGCTGGTATTGATGGCTGGTATAGATCTCACACTCTGCTGGTATTGATGGCTGGTATAGGTCTCACACTCTGCTGGTATTGATGGATGGTATAGGTCTCACTCTGCTGGTATTGATGGATGGTATAGGTCTCACTCTGCTGGTATTGATGGCTGGTATAGATCTCACACTCTGCTGGTATTGATGGATGGTATAGGTCTCACACTCTGCTGGTATTGATGGATGGTATAGGTCGCTCACTCTGCTGGTATTGATGGATGGTATAGGTCTCACACTCTACTGGTATTGATGGATGGTATAGGTCTCACACTGCTGGTATTGATGGCTGGTATAGGTCTCACACTCTACTGGTATTGATGGCTGTGTAGGTACTGAAGTCAGAGTTCTGGACTCTCTTCTTCTTCTTTGGTCTCCTCTGTCCCTGACGGATATCCAACGAGGCATAACACAGATCTCCTTCCTCCTGAGAGAGAGAGAGAGAGAGAGAGAGAGAGAGAGAGAGAGAGAGAGAGAGAGAGAGAGAGAGACAGAGAGAGAGAGAGAGACAGAGAGAGAGAGAGAGAGAGAGAGAGAGAGAGAGAGAGAGAGAGAGAGAGAGAGAGAGAGAGAGAGAGAGAGAGAGAGAGAGAGAGAGAGAGAGAGAGGGGAGAGAGAGAGAGAGAGAGAGAGAGAGAGAGAGAGAGAGAGAGAGAATAGCAGAGTTAAATTAAATAATGAAGCCATCAATACCAGCAGAGTGAGAGCGAAACAGAGGAGATATTTTATAATCAATCTGTTAATATTATTAATTTCTCATCATAAAAAATGTATTGTTGCTTATCCATTTTATTTTTAAAGAGTATACATTCCACTGATTTAAGTATGACTGGGTTACAAAACATGTGGCTACATATAAAGATGGCCTCCCATTATAGAACTACAACACCCACTCTTACTGTACAGATACAGTACCTTTTCTCTGCTGTCACTTCCCCTGGTGGTAGTCCTGTTCAGAGGAACCTGATTCTCAGTTGGAGCTGCAGAGTAGAGTTAGGCAGTGTTAAAATAACACATCTAAGGACATATACTGACTTTTTAAGTAAAATAATAAATGTTGTTTATTATTGATGTTGTTGAAAACTTGTTGTTGTTGAAGATTAGGATATAGGATGTTCCTTACTTCAATAGTTAGTAAGATGTAATTAAAATCGATCAAATCAACAAAATGAATGAGGGAGTGAGTGCTATGAAATAGTGATGGAGCACATAATGCTATTAATAATGAGGTTAGTTTACCTGTTGTTCTGCAGAAGTAGTAGACACAGGAAGAGGAGAGGAGAGCAGACACAGGACACAGACTGAACAGCAACATCCAACACAGTCCACAGTCTACATCAGGAGAGGAGGAGGGGGACTCAGGAAAAGGGGAGGAGGAGGACTCAGGAGGAGGGGAGGAGGAGGACTCAGGAGGAGGGGAGGAGGAGGACTCAGGAGGACTGGTTTCTGGACATAAACACAAAAATACATTAAGAACCTTGTCCCTCGTTGAGATCCTTTTCTCTGGCATTACGACTTCTGTAAATATCTTTGTTAAGGGAGTATGTTCTAACCAAATGAAAGTCTGGTGTTGACATTTCCATTTCCATATATGAGCCTTTCTACTTTATCGTGATTCCCTTCCCAGTTCAGCAACCTTTTCTTCCAACTCCCACAGTAGTAGAGTCCCAGGTCAGATTCAGTGACATTCTCAATCAGTAGATCCCAGAACTGTTGAGAACGCCACAGGAGATAGAAGCAAGGGACAGGATTGTCCATTATATCCTGGTTTGAAACACTGAAACTACCCCCATTCCCAATGGAGATGTTTCTATGCCAACGTGTTTTATCATAGTGTTTGACATCACAGTGAAGAACAACGTTGTCTCCTGGTCTGACTCTCAGCTCCACCACCTCTGCTCCAGAGATCCCATCCTGACTGGAGGAAACAGCACCTACAGGTAGCAGAGGAACAGTGTTAGGATGAACTGACTGGAGGAAACAGCACCTACAGGTAGCAGAGGAACAGTGTTAGGATGAACTGACTGGAGGAAACAGCACCTACAGGTAACAGAGTAACAGTGTTACAAAGAACCAGAATCTTGTTAGGATATTATTAACTTTCTACAGTCTCATATTGTGGGTACCCTCTCAGGAAAACCACATGAAACCTACGTGGACAACATCTGCCGAGACACTGGTCTCAGAACAGAGCGCTATGGCAACAACAGAGAGCTATGGCAACAACACAGAGCTATGGCAACAACAGAGAGCTATGGCAACAACACAGAGCTATGGCAACAACAGAGAGCTATGACAACAACACAGAGCTATGGCAACAACACAGAGCTATGGCAACAACACAGAGCTATGGCAACAACACAGAGCTATGGCATCAACACAGAGCTATGGCAACAACACAGAGCTATGGCAACAACAGAGAGCTATGGCAACAACAGAGAGCTATGGCAACAACACAGAGCTATGGCAACAACACATAGCTATGGCAACAACAGAGAACTGGCAACAACAGAGAGCTATGGCAACAACACAGAGCTATGGCAACAACAGAGAGCTATGGCAACAACAGAGAGCTATGGCAACAACACAGAGCTATGGCAACAACACAGAGCTATGGCAACATCACAGAGCTATGGCAACAACACAGAGCTATGGCAACAACAGAGCGCTATGGCAACAACACAGAGCTATGGCAACAACAGAGAGCTATGGCAACAACAGAGAGCTATGGCAACAACACAGAGCTATGGCAACAACACATAGCTATGGCAGCAACAGAGAGCTATGGCAACAACAGAGAGCTATGGCAACAACACAGAGCTATGGCAACAACACATAGCTATGGCAACAACAGAGAACTGGCAACAACAGAGAGCTATGGCAACAACACAGAGCTATGGCAACAACAGAGAGCTATGGCAACAACACAGAGCTATGACAACAACACAGAGCTATGACAACAACACAGAGCTATGGCAACAACACAGAGCTATGGCAACAACACAGAGCTATGGCAACAACATAGAGCTATGGCAACAACAGAGAGCTATGGCAACAACAGAGAACTATGGCAACAACAGAGAACTATGGCAACAACAGAGAGCAATGGCAACAACACAGAGCTATGACAACAACACAGAGCTATGGCAACAACACAGAGCTATGGCAACAACACAGAGCTATGGCAACAACATAGAGCTATGGCAACAACAGAGAGCTATGGCAACAACAGAGAACTATGGCAACAACAGAGAACTATGGCAACAACAGAGAGCTATGGCAACAACACAGAGCTATGGCAACAACACAGAGCTATGGCAACAACAGAGAGCTATGGCAACAACAGAGAGCCATGGCAACAACACAGAGCTATGGCAACAACATAGAGCTATGGCAACAACAGAGAGCTATGGCAACAACAGAGAACTATGGCAACAACAGATAACTATGGCAACTACAGAGCTATGGCAACCACAGAGAACTGGCAACTACAGAGTTATTGCAACAACACAGAGCTATGGCAACAACAGAGAACTATGGCAACAACGGAGAACTATGGCAACTACAGAGCTATGGCAACTACAGATAGCTATGGCAACAACAGAGAACTATGGCAACAACAGAGAGCTATGGCAACAACACAGCGCTATGGCAACAACACAGAGCTATGGCAACAACAGAGAGCTATGGCAACAACAGAGAACTATGGCAACAACAGAGAACTATGGCATGCCATCCTCCGCCATAGGCAAAGATAGCATGCAGAGAAACATCACATACGCTTAATGTTACTAAATGTAGACAACTATAAAACCACATCAAACGATGAGCTATCATGCAGCTATGAGGCCCAGTAAAACAAATGTGTAGGCTACTTACATAAGAGTGTGATGAGAGCAACACACAGCCTGTCCATCTCGTGGTCTGATGGTGTTATGGTGACTGTCAGAGAGTAGCTGGGTCTTTGTTGAGTATTTCCGTGTTCATGACTAGATGTACGTTACCATGAAAGGGCATACGAGCAGCGATTGGTTCGATCGAATGGAAAGTTTACAGCTTGTGGTCCTTTCCTCTGAAAGCTATGTTGTGTGACATGAAAGGGGATCGAGGTACGTCAGCTTTGAGGTGGTCACTGTAGATAGCAACACCTGGTCAAGTCAACCTGCTTCAACATCATTAAACACAACATGAAGAACCAAACACTCATTCTGGTGTCACTTTTGACCCCCTAAGAAAAGATTGTTGAGTCCTAAGGTTGGCCTCTAGAACTAAAGTTGGCCTCTATATGCCAGTATTAATGTTTGATTTATGAAACGATGAACATCCAGTTATCATAACATTTGAAACCTCACCATGATCTGTATGAGCTAATTGTATTTACTAAATGAAGTATTTATATTTATAGTATAATATTTATTACTCTAATATTTATATTTATCCACCTAGCATATAGCCCTCACCAACCTTGGACACCCTGAAATGAAGGCGCCACAATAACAAACTACAATAACCATGATTCTCTGGAGAGTATGTGATGGTACATCCAAGCCAATTATAGTTTAAGAGCTATGCCATTTGTAGTTCTTTATCTTTGTGGATGTAGTTCTGTATCTAACGATCTCTTTTTCTTCAGGATTAGTGGGAAAACAAATAGGACAGAGACAGAGATATGATGCACTCAGTGAGAACATGTGTGACATCATCAGGAGAATAGCAGCACCATGGGTGAACAACTACTTATAACTTGGATGTACTCTCTTCCTCAGGCCAAATGGTAGACAGACAAACAGACAAACAGAGAGACAGACATCACCATGGCAACAGCAAAAGAAAGTCAGTGTGGGTTTCCTGTGTACTGAGTGTGTCTTTTCAGCCAATCAGTGACTAACTCTTATATGAGTACTGTAATGCCACCATCCTAATACCAGACTTATCAACATTAGTAGTGGTCAAGGTATTTTTGCACGTGTTTGTAGTGTGCATATATCAGTGTTTGTATATGTACATATGTGGGTTTATGTGATGATTGTGTATGTATGCATATGTGTGTGGTTGTGGTTTACTCAGCTAGCAATGCTGGTCTGTAGGAGAGAGGTTAGAGGGGCTTCAGTTCTGAAGGGTAGTTTTCAGGTCTGTAGAAACCACAATTGTTTCCATCTACTTGTCACGTGACGTGTGTGTGTGTGTGTCAAAGGGGGAGTAAATGTAGCGGACGTGAGTTGTAGCCCTGCCTAGCATACGGATAGCATACAGGCTAGCATACAGGCTAGCATTCAGGCTAGCATACAGGCTAGCATACAGATAGCATACAGGCTAGCATTCAGGCTAGCATACAGGCTAGCATACAGATAGCATACAGGCTAGCATTCAGGCTAGCATACAGGCTAGCATACAGATAGCATACAGGCTAGCATTCAGGCTAGCATTCAGGCTAGCATACAGGCTAGCATACGGATGGCATACAGGCTCACTATGTAACTCTATTGAGTTGTAGCCCTGCCTGCGACTTCAAAATGTGTGTCTGCCCTCCACCCAAGAGGGAATTTCCTCTTGGTCTAATGGTCAAGACGTTGGTGTCTCCCGTAGGAGAACTGGGTTTCAGATTCGCCGTGACAATAACTCTTTGATTAGGGCCCATCATTTTCTCATCAGCTAAATGACCATAACCATTTTTGCATTCCTCATCCTCTTAAATTGACAACTGCCACTGCAGAGCAAGCAACTCACATACTGAGTAAACTCACAATGATATCCTGTCCCCCTGACGTCACTGTGGTGTTTCATACGTAGGAGTAACAACACATTTCTCACACATGCATCTCTGCAAACCTCACTTGTCATAAAACATTTTTTACATGAGTGTAGGCCAATTGCTGTGTGTGAAAATCCTTACATTGGGTTAAGGGAGGTGGAGGTTTCCAGGTCTCTACAAACCACAGACTTCTCCATCTTCTTGTCACGTGACATGTCAACTGCTTGGCCAGCCACTGTGGCTCTGCACTGACAGGTGTGTGTGTGTGTGTGTGTGTGTGTGTGTGTGTGTGTGTGTGTGTGTGTGTGTGTGTGTGTGTGTGTGTGTGTGTGTCTGTGTGTGTGTGTGTGTGTGTGTGTGTGTGTCTGTGTGTGTGTGTGTGTGTGTGTGTGTGTGTGTGTGTGTGTGTGTGAGAGAGAGAGAGAACGAAAGAGAGAGAAAGAGAGACAGAGAGAGACTGTAAAATAAAATGTCATGATAATTATTATCTAATAATATTTCTCCAGGTATGCATGATGTACAGTAAGGTGCAGTATTAAATAGTTTGTACGTGGGACCAGGACGCTGCTTTAAGAATATTATTTTGAGTGAAACAACGTCGTTCAGATGCATCAACACCTCTAATGTAGTCCCCTGTAGCTCAGTTGGTAGAGCATGGCGCTTGCAACGCCAGGGTTGTGGGTTCGTTTCCCACGGGGGACCAGAATGAAAAAATGTATGCACTCACTAACTGTAAGTCGCTCTGGATAAGAGTTTGAGGTGTGAGTTCTAGTGTGTGGTGAAGGCCCATCTCAGCCTGGATGTGTTCCACATCTAGCCTTTAACTGTCCAACTTCAAGATGCTCAAGTCAAGAGATGTAAAACCACACTGGTATCCTGTCTCTCTGTCCCTCACACCACTGGTATCCTGTCTCTCTGTCCCTCACACCACTGGTATCCTGTCTCTCTGTCCCTCACACCACTGGTCTCCTGTCTCTCTGTCCCTCACACCACTGGTTTCCTGTCTCTCTGTCTCTCACACCACTGGTTTCCTGTCTCTCTGTCTCTCACACCACTGGTTTCCTGTCTCTCTGTCCCTCACGCCACTGGTTTCCTGTCTCTCTGTAGAACCAAACAGCATTTCTCACACGTTGGCCTTCCTCCAAACTGAACTGTGCTCATTTGCACCTCAAAGGTTGAAGTCATTCCGTTTGAAGATCAGTGCAAGCCAATCATGTCTTTCATGGTTAAATGGACCCTCCCTCTAACTGATATCTACATCATAGACCCAGCTACTCTCTGACACTCACCATCACACCACGAGATGGACAGGCTGGCTGTGTGTTGCTCTGATCAGGCTCTTATGTGAATTAACTTTAATATTTCTTGATCAATAATAATATATATTTATGTTTTGTTTTTGTAGTCCTACACGGTTATATCTGTATTTTATAATATATTATAGTCGGTGAATAGTCATGTTGTTATTCAGTAGTTTTTTTTAACACTAACACTGTTCCTCTGCTACCTGTAGGTGCTGTTTCCTCCAGTCAGTTCATCCTAACACTGTTCCTCTGCTACCTGTAGGTGCTGTTTCCTCCAGTCAGTTCATCCTAACACTGTTCCTCTGCTACCTGTAGGTGCTGTTTCCTCCAGTCAGTTCATCCTAACACTGTTCCTCTGCTACCTGTAGGTGCTGTTTCCTCCAGTCAGTTCATCCTAACACTGTTCCTCTGCTACCTGTAGGTGCTGTTTCCTCCAGTCAGTTCATCCTAACACTGTTCCTCTGCTACCTGTAGATGCTGTTTCCTCCAGTCAGTTCATCCTAACACTGTTCCTCTGCTACCTGTAGGTGCTGTTTCCTCCAGTCAGTTCATCCTAACACTGTTCCTCTGCTACCTGTAGGTGCTGTTTCCTCCAGTCAGTTCATCCTAACACTGTTCCTCTGCTACCTGTAGGTGCTGTTTCCTCCAGTCAGTTCATCCTAACACTGTTCCTCTGCTACCTGTAGGTGCTGTTTCCTCCAGTCAGTTCATCCTAACACTGTTCCTCTGCTACCTGTAGGTGCTGTTTCCTCCAGTCAGTTCATCCTAACACTGTTCCTCTGCTACCTGTAGGTGCTGTTTCCTCCAGTCAGTTCATCCTAACACTGTTCCTCTGCTACCTGTAGGTGCTGTTTCCTCCAGTCAGTTCATCCTAACACTGTTCCTCTGCTACCTGTAGGTGCTGTTTCCTCCAGTCAGTTCATCCTAACACTGTTCCTCTGCTACCTGTAGGTGCTGTTTCCTCCAGTCAGTTCATCCTAACACTGTTCCTCTGCTACCTGTAGGTGCTGTTTCCTCCAGTCAGTTCATCCTAACACTGTTCCTCTGCTACCTGTAGGTGCTGTTTCCTCCAGTCAGTTCATCCTAACACTGTTCCTCTGCTACCTGTAGGTGCTGTTTCCTCCAGTCAGGATGGGATCTCTGCATCAGAGGTGGAGCTGAGAGTCAGACCAGGAGACAACATCACTCTCTACTGTGACTGTATCATAACTACTGGAGTATACATTATGTGGTATAGGAACTGTTCTCACAAGTACCAGCCACCTCTTGTTATTTCAACTACGATTTGGCATAACAACCCTTTCCCTGGATATAATGTGGTGTGGAACCCCTCTAACAACTCCTATGATCTACTGATTGAGAACATCACTGGATCTGACCTGGGACTCTACTACTGTGGGACTAAGGAGACTAACGTGGTGGAAGAAGGAAAACTAATTAAACAGAAAGAGTTGTACCACTATGGAAACATCACCACTAGGATTTCACTGGGTAAGAACTATTATTATTCTATATATAGATCTTCTTGCTGTATCTTTGGTATTATTCATATTGTATTAGTATTGGTGTGTCTGGGTTCCATTAAATGTTATTTTGAATCAATCATCCGAGGCTGATCTAGGGTCATAAAACATTGCCTCAAGATCATCTGTAAACATCCAATCAGCAGTAGATAATTGACAACTCACTCTAAGAATGTAGTTCTGTTTGTGTTTAATGTTTTGTCCAGACGTCAGTCCTCCTGAGTCCCCCTCCTCCTCTCCTGATGTAGACTGTGGACTGTGTTGGATGTTGCTGTTCAGTCTGTGTCCTGTGTCTGCTCTCCTCTCCTCCCTCCTCTCCTCTTTCTGTGTCTACTCCTTCTGCAGAACAACAGGTAAACTAACTTCATTATTAATAGCATTATGTTTTCTTTTTTCTTTCACTATTTCATAGCATGCACTGACTCACTCATTCCTTTTGTCGATTTGATTGATTTAAATTCCATCTTACTAACTGTTGAAGTAAGGAACATCCTATATCCTAATCTTCTGTTTTTGACAACATCAATAATATACAAAATTGATTATTTTACTTACAAAGTTAGTATACATTCACTCTCACTTAATCTGTTTTACTCTCCAACTCAATCAATCAATGAAATAATCAATCAATCAATAAACCAGCCATCAATCAATCAATCAATCAATCAATCAAACCTTCTTTCAAATACTCTGGTAAACTAATGTAAACCATGTTAAATTGACAGTTCAATATCAGATGTGTTCTTTACTTGTTGTTTTAATGGTGATAATTCTTCCTCTGCAGCTGCAACTGAGACTCAGGTTCCTCTGAACAGGACGACCACCAGGGGAAGTGAGAGAAGAGAGAAGGTAATGTATCTGTACAGTCGGAATGGGTGTTGTAGTTCTATGACTGGTGGCCATCTTTATTTGTAGTCAAGGTTATTTGTAACCCAGTACTATTCAAAGCATTGGCGAGTATACTCATTAAAAACTAAAGGAATAAGCAGTAAAACATAGTGATATGATGCATTTCATGAAATAATAATAATGTATGATTATATATGAATAATATTAACAGATTAATTGTAAAATCTCTCTCTGTCTCTCTCTCTCTCTCTCTCAGGAGGAAGGAGATCTGTGTTATGCCTCGTTGGATATCCGTCAGGGACAGAGGAGACCAAAGAAGAAGAAGAGAGTCCAGAACTCTGACTTCAGTACTTACACAGCCATCAATACCAGCAGAGTGTGAGACCTATACCAGCCATCAATACCAGCAGAGTGAGACCTATACCATCCATCAATACCAGCAGAGTTTGAGACCTATACCAGACATCAATACCAGCAGAGTGTGAGACCTAAACCATCCATCAATACCAGCAGAGTGAGAGACCTATACCAGCCATCAATACCAGCAGAGTGAGACCTATACCATCCATCAATACCAGCAGAGTGTGAGACCTATACCAGCCATCAATACCAGCAGAGTGTGAGACCTAAACCATCCATCAATACCAGCAGAGTGTGAGACCTAAACCATCCATCAATACCAGCAGAGTGTGAGACCTAAACCATCCATCAATACCAGCAGAGTGAGACCTATACCAGCCATCAATACCAGCAGAGTGTGAGACCTATACCAGCCATCAATACCAGCAAAATGTGAGACCTAAACCATCCATCAATACAAGCAGAGTGTGAGACCTATACCAGCCATCAATACCAGCAATGTGACCTATACCAGCCATCAATACCAGCAGTATGAGACCTATACCAGCCATCAATACCAGCAGAGTGTGAGACCTATACCATCCATCAATACCAGCAGAGTGTGAGACCTATACCATCCATCAATACCAGCAGAGTGTGAGACCTATGCCATCCATCAATACCAGCAGAGTGTGAGACCTATGCCATCCATCAATACCAGCAGAGTGTGAGACCTATACCAGCCATCAATACCAGCAGAGTGAGACCTATACCATCCATCAATACCAGCAGAGTGTGAGACCTATACCAGCCATCAATACCAGCAGAGTGTGAGACCTAAACCATCCATCAATACCAGCAGAGTGTGAGACCTATACCAGCCATCAATACTAGCAGAGTGTGAGACCTAAACCATCCATCAATACCAGCAGAGTGAGACCTATACCAGCCATCAATACCAGCAGAGTGTGAGACCTATACCAGCCATCAATACCAGCAAAATGTGAGACCTAAACCATCCATCAATACAAGCAGAGTGTGAGACCTATACCAGCCATCAATACCAGCAATGTGACCTATACCAGCCATCAATACCAGCAGTATGAGACCTATACCAGCCATCAATACCAGCAGAGTGTGAGACCTACAGTGAGGGAAAAAAGTATTTGATCCCCTGCTGATTTTGTACGTTTGCCCACTAACAAAGACATGATCAGTCTATAATTTTAATGTTAGGTTTATTTGAACAGTGAGAGACAGAATAACAACAACAAAATCCAGAAATACACATGTCAAAAATGTTATAAATTGATTTGCATTTTAATGAGGGAAATTTGACCCCTCTGCAAAACATGACTTAGTACTTGGTGGCAAAACCCTTGTTGGCAATCACAGAGGTCAGACGTTTCTTGTAGTTGGCCACCAGGTTTGCACACATCTCCGGAGGGATTTTGTCCCACTCCTCTTTGCAGATCTTCTCCAAGTCATTAAGGTTTCGAGGCTGACGTTTGGCAACTCAAACCTTCAACTCCCTGCACAGATTTTCTATGGGATTAAGGTCTGGAGACTGGCTAGGCCACTCCAGGACTTTAATGTGCTTCTTCTTGAGCCACTCCTTTGTTGCCATGGCCGTGTGTTTTGGGTCATTGTCATGCTGGAATACTCATCCACGACCCATTTTCAATGCCCTGGCTGAGGGAAGGAGGTTCTCACCCAAGATTTGACGGTACATGGCCCCGTCCATCGTCCCTTTGATGCGGTGAAGTTGTCCTGTCCCCTTAGCAGAAAAACACCCCCAAAGCATAATGTTTCCACCTCCATGTTTGACGGTGGGGATGGTGTTCTTGGGGTCATAGGCAGCATTCCTCCTCCTCCAAACACGGCGAGTTGATGCCAAAGAGCTTGATTTTGGTCTCATCTGACCACAACACTTTCACCCAGTTCTCCTCTGAATCATTCAGATGTTCATTGACAAACTTCAGCCGGCCCTGTATATGTGCTTTCTTGAGCAGGGGGACCTTGCGGGCGCTGCAGGATTTCAGTCCTTCACGGCGTAGTGTGTTACCAATTGTTTTCTTGGTGACTATGGTCCCAGCTGCCTTGAGATCATTGACAAGATCCTCCCGTGTAGTTCTGGGCTGATTCCTCACCGTTCTCATGATCATTGCAACTCCACGAGGTGAGATCTTGCATGGAGCCCCAGGCCGAGGAAGATTGACAGTTATTTTGTGTTTCTTCCATTTGCGAATAATTGCACCAACTGTTGTCACCTTCTCACCAAGCTGCTTGGCGATGGTCTTGTAGCCCATTCCAGCCTAATGTAGGTCTACAATCTTGTCCCTGACATTCTTGGAGAGCTCTTTGGTCTTGGCCATGGTGGAGAGTTTGGAATCTGATTGATTGATTGCTTCTGTGGACAGGTGTCTTTTATACAGGTAACAAACTGAGATTAGGAGCACTCCCTTTAAGAGTGTGCTCCTAATCTCAGCTCGTTACCTGTATAAAAGACACCTGGGAGCCAGAAATCTTTCTGATTGAGAGGGGGTCAAATACTTATTTCCCTCATTAAAATGGAAATCAATTTATAACATTTTTTCTGTATTTTTTGTTGTTGTAATTCTGTCTCTCACTGTTCAAATAAACCTACCATTAAAATTATAGACTGATCATTTCTTTGTCAGTGGGCAAACGTACAAAATCAGCAGGGGATCAAATACTTTTTTCCCTCACCGTATGCCATCCAGCAATACCAGCAGAATGTTAGACTTTAACCATCATAGACTTAACTGGGAGGACAGAGTTTGATGTTTTTACCAGTTGTTTTATTTTTTTATGGAATAATTTTAACTTCCAATATATTTGTCTCTCGCTCAACGACAATGACAATGAGTTTAGAATTTATTTGTATTATTTTGTATCTTTTTTTGCCTTTTATAATTATTAAAATTGATGTTTTTAAGCTTGCATTAATTTGACTGTAGAACGCACCTGCATTGAATCTATCAGAGTAAAATAATATTTTCAAAACTTCAGGAAATATGGTCATATATCTTTTTGTAAAGTGAACTGATATGTTTTAAATGTACCTTGAATAAATATTGATTTAGTTTAATTTGATTTACTGATTTTACTTTCATTGCCGTAAGCATTTAGAATTTATTATAAAATTAGGTGTGGTGAAATGTGAAGACACTGCTTGCATCAAAAAGAGATAAAGTGACAGCGCTACTTCCAAGACAGATGATCCAAGACTGACTTAGTTTACCCCTATGGAACGTTTTGGTTTTGCCCTAGCACTACACAGCTGAATCAAATAATCAACGCTTGATGATTAACTGATAATTTAAATATTTAAATGTGCACCCCTTGGGGTCACCAGGACCAAGTTTGGGAAATTCTGCCCTATGGTCTCCTCAATGTTAAGGTCATGCCATTCTGTTTGGAAAGGCTCCAGCAACCTTTCAGAGGTTTTTGTTTGAGGGTGTGGCTTAAATGCTAAGGGGGTGTGTCTTTAGAGGAAGACAGATGCTGAACAGAATCACAGCAGTTTCCATGGTTTCATACAAACACCTAGCCTATGGTTGAAGTAGACCTATAGGTCTTTATACCTGTAGTCAGGCAGTAGGACTAATGTTAGACCTAAAGTAGGCCTATAGGTCTTTATACCTGTAGTCAGGCAGTAGGACTAATGTTAGACCTAAAGTAAGCCTATAGGTCTTTATACCTGTAGTCAGGCAGTAGGACTAATGTTAGACCTAAAGTAGGCCTATAGGTCTTTATACCTGTAGTCAGGCAGTAGGACTAATGTTAGACCTAAAGTAGGCCTTTATACCGGTAGTCAGGTAGTATGACTAATCTTAGACCTAAAGTAGGACTATAGGCCTTTATACCTGTAGTCAGGCAGTAGGACTAATGTTAGACCTAAAGTAGACCTATAGGTCTTTATACCTGTAGTCAGGCAGTAGGACTAATGTTAGACCTAAAGTAGGCCTTTATACCTGTAGTCAGGCAGTAGGACTAATGTTAGACCTAAAGTAGGACTATAGGCCTTTATACCTGTAGTCAGGCAGTAGGACTAATGTTAGATCTAAAGTAGGCCTTTATACCTGTAGTCAGGCAGTAGGATTAATGTTAGACCTAAAGTAGGCCTTTATACCTGTAGTCAGGTAGTAGGACAAATGTTAGACCTAAAGTAGACCTATAGGTCTTTATACCTGTAGTCAGGCAGTAGGACAAATGTTAGACCTAAACTAGGCCTTTAAACCTGTAGTCAGGCAGTAGGACTAATGTTAGACCTAAAGTAGGCCTTTATACCTGTAGTCAGGTAGTAGGACGAATCTTAGACCTAAAGTAGGACTATAGGCCTTTATACCTGTAGTCAGGCAGTAGGACTAATGTTAGACCTAAAGTAGGCCTTTATACCTGTAGTCAGGTAGTAGGACTAATCTTAGACTTAAAGTAGGCCTTTAGGCCTTTATACATGTAGTCAGGCAGTAGGACTAATGTTAGACCTAAAGTAGGCCTATAGGCCTTTATACCTGTAGTCAGGCAGTAGGACTAATGTTAGACCTAAAGTAGGACTATAGGCCTTTATACCTGTAGTCAGAGAGTAGGACTAATGTTAGACCTAAAGTAGGACTATAAGCCTTTATACCTGTAGTCAGGCAGTAGGACTAATGTTAGACCTAAAGTAGGACTATAGGCCTTTATACCTGTAGTCAGGCAGTAGGACTAATGTTAGACCTAAAGTAGGCCTTTATACCTGTAGTCAGGTAGTAGGACTAATCTTAGACCTAAAGTAGGACTATAGGCCTTTATACCTGTAGTCAGGCAGTAGGACTAATGTTAGACCTAAAGTAGGACTATAGGCCTTTATACCTGTAGTCAGGCAGTAGGACTAATGTTAGACCTAAAGTAGGCCTTTATACCTGTAGTCAGGCAGTAGGACTAATGTTAGAGCTAAAGTAGGCCTATAGGCCTTTATACCTGTAGTCAGGCAGTAGGACTAATGTTAGACCTAAAGTAGGACTATAGGCCTTTATACCTGTAGTCAGGCAGTAGGACTAATGTTAGACCTAAAGTAGGCCTTTATACCTGTAGTCAGGCAGTAGGATTAATGTTAGACCTAAAGTAGGCCTTTATACCTGTAGTCAGGTAGTAGGACTAATGTTAGACCTAAAGTAGACCTATAGGTCTTTATACCTGTAGTCAGGCAGTAGGACAAATGTTAGACCTAAACTAGGCCTTTAAACCTGTAGTCAGGCAGTAGGACTAATGTTAGACCTAAAGTAGGTCTTTATACCTGTAGTCAGGTAGTAGGACGAATCTTAGACCTAAAGTAGGACTATAGGCCTTTATACCTGTAGTCAGGCAGTAGGACTAATGTTAGACCTAAAGTAGGCCTTTATACCTGTAGTCAGGTAGTAGGACTAATCTTAGACTTAAAGTAGGCCTTTAGGCCTTTATACCTGTAGTCAGGCAGTAGGACTAATGTTAGACCTAAAGTAGGACTATAGGCCTTTATACCTGTAGTCAGGCAGTAGGACTAATGTTAGACCTAAAGTAGGTCTATAAGCCTTTATACCTGTAGTCAGGCAGTAGGACTAATGTTAGACCTAAAGTAGGACTATAGGCCTTTATACCTGTAGTCAGGCAGTAGGACTAATGTTAGACCTAAAGTAGGCCTTTATACCTGTAGTCAGGTAGTAGGACTAATCTTAGACTTAAAGTAGGCCTTTAGGCCTTTATACCTTTAGTCAGGCAGTAGGACTAATGTTAGACCTAAAGTAGGCCTATAGGCCTTTATACCTGTAGTCAGGCAGTAGGTCTAATGTTAGACCTAAAGTAGGACTATAGGCCTTTATACCTGTAGTCAGGCAGTAGGACTAATGTTAGACCTAAAGTAGGACTATAAGCCTTTATAACTGTAGTCAGGCAGTAGGACTAATGTTAGACCTAAAGTAGGACTATAGGCCTTTATACCTGTAGTCAGGCAGTATGACTAATGTTAGACCTAAAGTAGGACTATAAGCCTTTATACCTGTAGTCAGGCAGTAGGACTAATGTTAGACCTAAAGTAGACCTATAGGTCTTTATACCTGTAGTCAGGCAGTATGACAAATGTTAGACCTAAACTAGGCCTTTAAACCTGTAGTCAGGCAGTAGGACTAATGTTAGACCTAAAGTAGGTCTTTATACCTGTAGTCAGGTAGTAGGACGAATCTTAGACCTAAAGTAGGACTATAGGCTTTTATACCTGTAATCAGGCAGTAGGACTAATGTTAGACCTAAAGTAGGCCTTTATACCTGTAGTCAGGTAGTAGGACTAATCTTAGACTTAAAGTAGGCCTTTAGGCCTTTATACCTGTAGTCAGGCAGTAGGACTAATGTTAGACCTAAAGTAGGACTATAGGCCTTTATACCTGTAGTCAGGCAGTAGGACTAATGTTAGACCTAAAGTAGGCCTTTATACCTGTAGTCAGGTAGTAGGACTAATGTTAGACCTAAAGTAGACCTATAGGTCTTTATACCTGTAGTCAGGCAGTAGGACAAATGTTAGACCTAAACTAGGCCTTTAAACCTGTAGTCAGGCAGTAGGACTAATGTTAGACCTAAAGTAGGTCTATATACCTGTAGTCAGGTAGTAGGACGAATCTTAGACCTAAAGTAGGACTATAGGCCTTTATACCTGTAGTCAGGCAGTAGGACTAATGTTAGACCTAAAGTAGGCCTTTATACCTGTAGTCAGGTAGTAGGACTAATCTTAGACTTAAAGTAGGCCTTTAGGCCTTTATACCTGTAGTCAGGCAGTAGGACCAATGTTAGACCTAAAGTAGGACTATAGGCCTTTATACCTGTAGTCAGGCAGTAGGACTAATGTTAGACCTAAAGTAGGTCTATAAGCCTTTATACGTGTAGTCAGGCAGTAGGACTAATGTTAGACCTAAAGTAGGACTATAGGCCTTTATACCTGTAGTCAGGCAGTAGGACTAATGTTAGACCTAAAGTAGGCCTTTATACCTGTAGTCAGGTAGTAGGACTAATCTTAGACTTAAAGTAGGCCTTTAGGCCTTTATACCTTTAGTCAGGCAGTAGGACTAATGTTAGACCTAAAGTAGGCCTATAGGCCTTTATACCCGTAGTCAGGCAGTAGGTCTAATGTTAGACCTAAAGTAGGACTATAGGCCTTTATACCTGTAGTCAGGCAGTAGGACTAATGTTAGACCTAAAGTAGGACTATAAGCCTTTATACCTGTAGTCAGGCAGTAGGACTAATGTTAGACCTAAAGTAGGACTATAGGCCTTTATACCTGTAGTCAGGCAGTATGACTAATGTTAGACCTAAAGTAGGACTGTAAGCCTTTATACCTGTAGTCAGGCAGTAGGACTAATGTTAGACCTAAAGTAGGACTATAGGCCTTTATACCTGTAGTCAGGCAGTAGGACTAATGTTAGACCTAAAATAGGCCTTTATACCTGTAGTCAGGCAGTAGGACTAATGTTAGACCTAAAGTAAACCTATAGGTCTTTATACCTGTAGTCAGGCAGTAGGACTAATGTTAGACCTAAAGTAGGCCTTTATACCTGTTGTCAGGTAGTATGACTAATCTTAGACTTAAAGTAGGCCTTTATACCTGTAGTCAGGCAGTGTGACTAATGTTAGAACTAAAGTAGGCCTATAGGTCTTTATACACGTAGTCAGGCAGTAGGACTAATGTAAGACCTAAAGTAGACTTAGAGGCCTTTATACCTGTAGTCAGGTAGTAGTACTAATGTTAGACCTAAAGTAGGCCTTTATACCTGTAGTCAGGCAGTAGGACTAATGTTAGACCTAAAGTAGGCTTTTATACCTGTAGTCAGGTAGTAGGACTAATCTTAGACCTAAAGTAGGACTATAGGCCTTTATCCCTGTAGTCAGGCAGTAGGACTAATGTTAGACCTAAAGTAGGCCTTTATACCTGTAGTCAGGTAGTAGGACTAATCTTAGACTTAAAGCAGGCCTTTAGGCCTTTATACCTGTAGTCAGGCAGCAGGACTAATGTTAGACCTAAAGCAGGCCTATAGGCCTTTATACCTGTAGTCAGGCAGTAGGGCTAATGTTAGACCTAAAGTAGGACTATAGGCATTTATACCTGTAGTCAGGCAGTAGGACTAATGTTAGACCTAAAGTAGGACTATAGGCCTTTATACCTGTAGTCAGGCAGTAGGACTAATGTTAGACCTAAAGTAGGACTATAGGCCTTTATACCTGTAGTCAGGCAGTAGGACTAATGTTAGACCTAAAGTAGGCCTTTATACCTGTAGTCAGGCAGTAGGACTAATGTTAGACCTAAAGTAGACCTATAGGTCTTTATACCTGTAGTCAGGCAGTAGGACTAATGTTATACCTAAAGTAGGACTATAAGCCTTTATACCTGTAGTCAGGCAGTAGGACTAATGTTAGACCTAAAGTAGGCCTTTATACCTGTAGTCAGGTAGTAGGACTAATATTAGACTTAAGGTAGGCCTATAGGCCTTTATACCTGTAGTCAGGCAGTAGGACTAATGTTAGACCTAAAGTAGGCCTTTATACCTGTAGTCAGGCAGAAGGACTAATGTTAGACCTAAAGTAGGCCTTTATACCTGTAGTCAGGTAGTAGGACTAATGTTAGACCTAAAGTAGGCCTTTATACCTGTAGTCAGGCAGTAGGACTAATGTTAGACCTAAAGTAGGCCTATAGGTCTTTATACCTGTAGTCAAGCAGTAGGACTAATGTTAGACCTAAAGTAGGCCTTTATACCTGTAGTCAGGTAGTAGGACTAATGTTAGACCTAAAGTAGACCTATAAGCCTTTATACCTGTAGTCAGGTAGTAGGACTAATGTTAGACCTAAAGTAGGCCTATAGGCCTTTATACCTGTAGTCAGGCAGTAGGACTAATGCTAGACCTAAAGTAGGCCTTTATACCTGTAGTCAGGCAGTAGGAATAATGTCAGACCTAAAGTAGGCCTATAGGTCTGTATACCTGTAGTCAGGCAGTAGGACTAATGTTAGACCTAAAGTAGGCCTTTATACCTATAGTCTGGCAGTAGGACTAATGTTAGACCTAAAGTAGACCTATAAGCCTTTATACCTGTAGTCAGGTAGTAGGACTAATGTTAGACCTAAAGTAGGCCTATAGGCCTTTATACCTGTAGTCAGGCAGTAGGACTAATGTTAGACCTAAAGTAGGCCTTTATACCTATAGTCAGGCAGTATGCCATACAAACTGTGGTAGGTACTCAGCTAGTGCTGCTGCTATGTAGGGGAGGGGTTAAGGGGGGCCTGGGTTTCAGGTCTGAGGGGAGGACTGAGGGGTTAAGGGGGGCCTGGGTTTCAGGTCTGAGGGGAGGACTGAGGGGTTAAGGGGGGCCTGGGTTTCAGGTCTGAGGGGAGGACTGAGGAGTTAAGGGGGGCCTGGGTTTCAGCTCTGAGGGGAGGACTGAGGGGTTAAGGGGGGCCTGGGTTTCAGGTCTGAGGGGAGGACTGAGGAGTTAAGGGGGGCCTGGGTTTCAGCTCTGAGGGGAGGACTGAGGGGTTAAGGGGGGCCTGGGTTTCAGGTCTGAGGGGAGGACTGAGGGGTTAAGGGGGGCCTGGGTTTCAGGTCTGAGGGGAGGACTGAGGGGTTAAGGGGGGCCTGGGTTTCAGGTCTGAGGGGAGGACTGAGGGGTTAAGGGGGGCGTGGAATTCAGTTCTGAGGGGTCGTTTTCAGGTCTGTAGAAACCACAATGTTTCCATCTACTTGACACGTGATGTGTCAACTGCTTGGCCAGCCACTCTGTACCTTCTCATAAGTGTGTGTGTGAGCGTGGGTGCATGCTTGTGTGTTTGTATGACTCTATTATTATCTAATAATATGTAATATTTCTCCAGGTATGCATGGTATCAAGTGTAGTATTAACAGGCCGTATGAGGAACCAGATAACAGATAGATACTTTATGATGTTACTTTGACTGAAACAACAAAGTCATTCAGCTGTATCAACACCTCTAAGACTCAAGTAATGAGGTGTGACTTCCTCATGTGGTGTGGGTCCATCTCAGTCTGGATGTGTTCTACATCTGGAGTCTAACATTACCCATCAGACCTTGAGATGGACTAGTTCAAGTCAAGAGGTGTGAACTGTTAACATGAGAGTGCAGGGCAGTAGTTGTGCTTGTATCCTTTATGGTTGTGTGTACCTGTCATACTAACTGATATCTGCTTCAGAGACCCAGCTACTCTGACCCTGTTACTGAAAGACCCAGCTACTCTGACCCTGTTACTGACAGACCCAGCTACTCTGACCCTGTTACTGACAGACCCAGCTACTCTGACCCTGTTACTGACAGACCCAGCTACTCTGACCCTGTTACTGAAAGACCCAGCTACTCTGACCCTGTTACTGAAAGACCCAGCTACTCTGACCCTGTTACTGAAAGACCCAGCTACTCTGACCCTGTTACTGAAAGACCCAGCTACTCTGAACCTGTTACTGAAATACCCAGCTACTCTGACCCTGTTACTGACAGACCCAGCTACTCTGACCCTGTTACTGACAGACCCAGCTACTCTGACCCTGTTACTGACAGACCCAGCTACTCTGACCCTGTTACTGACAGACCCAGCAACTCTGACCCTGTTACTGAAAGGTGCAACTACTCTGACCCTGTTACTGAAAGACCCAGCTACTCTGACCCTGTTACTGACAGACCCAGCTACTCTGACCCTGTTACTGACAGACCCAGCTACTCTGACCCTGTTACTGACAGACCCAGCTACTCTGACCCTGTTACTGACAGACCCAGCTACTTTGACCCTGTTACTGAAAGACCCAGCTACTCTGACGCTGTTACTGACAGACCCAGCTACTCTGACCCTGTTACTGACAGACCCAGCTACTCTGACCCTGTTACTGACAGACCCAGCTACTCTGACCCTGTTACTGACAGACCCAGTTACTCTGACCCTGTTACTGACAGACCCAGCTACTCTGACCCTGTTACTGAAAGACCCAGCTACTCTGACCCTGTTACTGACAGACCCAGCTACTCTGACCCTGTTACTGAAAGACCCAGCTACTCTGACCCTGTTACTGAAATACCCAGCTACTCTGACCCTGTTACTGACAGACCCAGCTACTCTGACCCTGTTACTGACAGACCCAGCTACTCTGACCCTGTTACTGAAAGACCCAGCTACTCTGACCCTGTTACTGACACACCCAGCTACTCTGACCCTGTTACTGAAAGACCCAGCTACTCTGACCCTGTTACTGACAGACCCAGTTACTCTGACCCTGTTACTGAAAGACCCAGCTACTCTGACCCTGTTACTGAAAGACCCAGCTACTCTGACCCTGTTACTGAAATACCCAGCTACTCTGACCCTGTTACTGAAAGACCCAGCTACTCTGACCCTGTTACTGACAGACCCAGCTAGTCTGACCCTGTTACTGACAGACCCAGCTACTCTGACCCTGTTACTGACAGACCCAGTTACTCTGACCCTGTTACTGACAGACCCAGCTACTCTGACCCTGTTACTGAAAGACCCAGCTACTCTGACCCTGTTACTGACACACCCAGCTACTCTGACCCTGTTACTGAAAGACCCAGCTACTCTGACCCTGTTACTGAAAGACCCAGCTACTCTGACCCTGTTACTGACAGACCCAGCTACTCTGACCCTGTTACTGACAGACCCAGCTGCTCTGAACCTGTTACTGAAAGACCCAGCTACTCTGACCCTGTTACTGACAGACCCAGCTACTCTGACCCTGTTACTGACAGACCCAGCTACTCTGACCCTGTTACTGACAGACCCAGCTACTCTGACCCTGTTACTGAAAACCCAGCTACTCTGACCCTGTTACTGACAGACCCAGCTACTCTGACCCTGTTACTGAAAGACCCAGCTACTCTGACCCTGTTACTGAAAGACCCAGCTACTCTGAACAACAGGAAGTCAGTGTGGGTTTCCTGTGTACTGAGTGTGTCTTTTCAGCCAATCAGTAACTAACTCTTTTATGAGTACTGTAATGCCAACATCATAATATCAGACTTACCAACATTAGTAGTGGTCAATGTATGTATCTGTTTACATGAGTGCACATATATGTGGGTATATGGGAGAGTGTCCATATGATTGTGTATCATGTATAGTCCTATGTCTGTGGTTGTGGTTTACTCAGCTAGTGCTGCTGCTCTGTAGGGGAGGGGTTAAGGGGGCTGGGTTTCAGGTCTGAGGGGAGGACTGAGAGGTTAAGGGGGGCCTGGGTTTCAGGTCTGAGGGGAGGACTGAGGGGTTAAGGGGGGCCTGGGTTTCAGGTCTGAGGGGAGGACTGAGGGGTTAAGGGGGGCCTGGGTTTCAGGTCTGAGGGGAGGACTGAGGGGTTAAGGGGGGCTGGGTTTCAGGTCTGAGGGGAGGACTGAGGGGTTAAGGGGGGACTGGGTTTCAGATCTGAGGGGAGGACTGAGGGGTTAAGGGGGGCCTGGGTTTCAGGACTGAGGGGAGGACTGAGGGCTTAAGGGGGACTTGGTTTCAGGTCTGAGGGGAGGACTGGGGGGTTAAGGGGGGCCTGGGTTTCAGGTCTGAGGGGAGGACTGAGGGGTTAAGGGTGGCCTGGGTTTCAGGTCTGAGGGGAGGACTGAGGGGTTAAGTGGGGCCTTGGTTTCAGGTCTGAGGGGAGGACTGAGGGGTTATGTGAGTGTGTGTGCATATGATTGCATATGCATGCCTAGTCCTTTTTGTGTGTTAAGCGGGCCTGAGGTCTGATGGGTTAAGGGGGCCTATGCTTCAGGTCTGAGGGGAGGTCTGATGGGTTAATGGGGCCTATGCTTCAGTTCTGTGGGGTAGTTTTCAGGTCTGTAGAAACCACAATGTTTCCATCTACTTGACACGTGATGTGTCAACTGCTTTGCCAGCCACTCTGTACCTTCTCATAAGTGTGTGTGTGAGCGTGCATGCATGCTTGCGTGTTTGTATGACTCTATTATTATCTAATAATATGTAATATTTCTCTTGGTATGCATGGTATCAAGTGTAGTATTAACAGGCCGTATGAGGAACCAGATAACAGATAGATACTTTATGATGTTACTTTGACTGAAACAACAAAGTCATTCAGCTGTATCAACACCTCTAAGACTCAAGTCATGAGGTGTGACTTCCTCATGTGGTGTGGGTCCATCTCAGTCTGGATGTGTTCCACATCTGGAATCTAACATTACCCATCAGACCTTGAGATGGACTAGTTCAAGTCAAGAGGTGTGAACTGTTAACATGAGAGTGCAGGGCAGTAGTTGTGCTTGTATCCTTTATGGTTGTGTGTACCTGTCATACTAACTGATATCTGCATCAGAGACCCAGCTACTCTGACCCTGTTTCTGACAGACCCAGCAACTCTGACCATGTTACTGAAAGACCCAGCTACTCTGACAACAGGCCTCCCTTTTCCTCACAGTCCTCCCCTCTGACCTGAAACCCAGGCCCCCCCTAACCCCTCAGTCCTCCCCTCACACCTGAAACCCAGGCCCCCCTTAACCCCTCAGTCCTCCCCTCAGACCTGAAACCCAGGCCCCCCTTAACCCCTCAGTCCTCCCCTCAGACCTGAAACCCAGGCCCCCCTTAACCCATCAGTCCTCCCCTCAGACCTGAAACCCAGGCCCCCCTTAACCCCTCAGTCCTCCCCTCAGACCTGAAACCCAGGCCCCCCCTTAACCCCTCAGTCCTCCCCTCAGACCTGAAACCCAGGCCCCCCCTTAACCCCTCAGTCCTCCCCTAAGACCTGAAACCCAGGCCCCCCTTAACCCCTCAGTCCTCCCCTCACACCTGAAACCCAGGCCCCCCTTAACCCCTCAGTCCTCCCCTCAGACCTGAAACCCAGGCCCCCCTTAACCCCTCAGTCCTCCCCTCAGACCTGAAACCCAGGCCCCCCTTAACCCCTCAGTCCTTCCCTCAGACCTGAAACCCAGGACCCCCTTAACCCCTCAGTCCTCCCCTCAGACCTGAAACCCAGGCCCCCCTTAACCCCTCAGTCCTCCCCTCAGACCTGAAACCCAGGCCCCCCCTTAACCCCTCAGTCCTCCCCTCAGACCTGAAACCCAGGCCCCCCTTAACCCCTCAGTCCTCCCCTCACACCTGAAACCCAGGCCCCCCTTAACCCCTCAGTCCTCCCCTCAGACCTGAAACCCAGCCCCCCCTTAACCCCTCAGTCCTCCCCTCAGATCTGAAACCCAGGCCCCCCTTAACCCCTCAGTCCTCCCCTCAGACCTGAAACCCAGGCCCCCCTTAACCCCTCAGTCCTCCCCTCAGACCTGAAACCCAGTCCCCCCCTTAACCCCTCGGTCCTCCCCTCAGACCTGAAACCCAGGCCCCCCTTAACCCCTCAGACCTCCCCTCAGACCTGAAACCCAGGCCCCCCTTAACCCCTCAGTCTTCCCCTCAGACCTGAAACCCAGCCCCCCTTAACCCCTCAGTCCTCCCCTCAGACCTGAAACCCAGGCCCCCCTTAACCCCTCAGTCCTCCCCTCAGACCTGAAACCCAGGCCCCCCTCAGTCCTCCCCTCTGACCTGAAACCCAGCCCCCCTTAACCCCTCAGTCCTCCCCTCAGACCTGAAACCCAGGCCCCCCTTAACCCCTCAGTCCTCCCCTCAGACCTGAAACCCAGGCCCCCCTTAACCCCTCAGTCCTCCCCTCAGACCTGAAACCCAGGCCCCCCTTAACCCCTCAGTCCTCCCCTCAGACCTGAAACCCAGGCCCCCCTTAACCCCTCAGTTCTCCCCTCAGACCTGAAACCCAGGCCTGTCTTAACCCCTCAGTCCTCCCCTCAGACCTGAAACCCAGGCCCCCCTTAACCCCTCAGTCCTCCCCTCAGACCTGAAACCCAGGCCCCCCTTAACCCCTCAGTCCTCCCTCAGACCTGAAACCCAGGCCCCCCTTAACCCCTCAGTCCTCCCCTCAGACCTGAAACCCAGGCCCGCCTTAACCCCTCAGTCCTCCCCTCAGACCTGAAACCCAGGCCCCCCTTAACCCCTCAGTCCTCCCCTCAGACCTGAAACCCAGGCCCCCCTTAACCCCTCAGTCCTCCCCTCTGACCTGAAACCCAGGCCCCCCTTAACCCCACAGTCCTCCCCTCAGACATGAAACCCAGGCCCCCCTTAACCCCTCAGTCCTCCCCTCAGACCTGAAACCCAGGCCCCCCTTAACCCCTCAGTCCTCCCCTCAGACCTGAAACCCAGGCCCCCCTTAACCCCTCAGTCCTCCCCTCAGACCTATAACCCATGCCTCCCTTAACCCCTCAGTCCTCCACTCAGACCTGAAACCCAGGCCCCCCTTAACCCCT
This sequence comes from Coregonus lavaretus, assembly GCF_964263955.1. Classification (NCBI taxonomy): domain Eukaryota; kingdom Metazoa; phylum Chordata; class Actinopteri; order Salmoniformes; family Salmonidae; genus Coregonus; species Coregonus lavaretus. The sequence continues at coordinate 81,522 of NW_028163566.1, forward strand.
CAGTCCTCCCCTCAGACCTGAAACCCAGGCCCCCCTTAACCCCTCAGTCCTCCCCTCAGACCTGAAACCCAGGCCCCCTTAACCCCTCAGTCCTCCCCTCAGACCTGAAACCCAGGCCCCCCTTAACCCCTTAATCCTCCCCTCAGACCTATAACCCATGCCCCCCTTAACCCCTCAGTCCTCCACTCAGACCTGAAACCCAGGCCCCCCTTAACCCCTCAGTCCTCCCCTCACACCTGAAACCCAGGCCCCCCTTAACCCCTCAGTCCTCCCCTCAGACCTGAAACCCAGCCCCCCCTTAACACCTCAGTCCTCCCCTCAGATCTGAAACCCAGGCCCCCCTTAACCCCTCAGTCCTCCCGTCAGACCTGAAACCCAGGCCCCCCTTAACCCCTCAGTCCTCCCCTCAGACCTGAAACCCAGTCCCCCCCTTAACCCCTCGGTCCTCCCCTCAGACCTGAAACCCAGGCCCCCCTTAACCCCTCAGACCTCCCCTCAGACCTGAAACCCAGGCCCCCCTTAACCCCTCAGTCCTCCCCTCAGACCTGAAACCCAGCCCCCCTTAACCCCTCAGTCCTCCCCTCAGACCTGAAACCCAGGCCCCCCTTAACCCCTCAGTCCTCCCCTCAGACCTGAAACCCAGGCCCCCCTCAGTCCTCCCCTCTGACCTGAAACCCAGCCCCCCTTAACCCCTCAGTCCTCCCCTCAGACCTGAAACCCAGGCCCCCCTTAACCCCTCAGTCCTCCCCTCAGACCTGAAACCCAGGCCCCCCTTAACCCCTCAGTCCTCCCCTCAGACCTGAAACCCAGGCCCCCCTTAAACCCTCAGTCTTCCCCTCAGACCTGAAACCCAGGCCCCCCTTAACCCCTCAGTCCTCCCCTCAGACCTGAAACCCAGGCCTTTCTTAACCCCTCAGTCCTCCCCTCAGACCTGAAACCCAGTTCCCCCTTAACCCCTCAGTCCTCCCCTCAGACCTGAAACCCAGGCCCCCCTTAACCCCTCAGTCCTCCCCTCAGACCTGAAACCCAGGCCCCCCTTAACCCCTCAGTCCTCCCCTCAGACCTGAAACCCAGGCCCGCCTTAACCCCTCAGTCCTCCCCTCAGACCTGAAACCCAGGCCCCCCTTAACCCCTCAGTCCTCCCCTCAGACCTGAAACCCAGGCCCCCCTTAACCCCTCAGTCCTCCCCTCAGACCTGAAACCCAGGCTCCCCTTAACCCCACAGTCCTCCCCTCAGACATGAAACCCAGGCCCCCCTTAACCCCTCAGTCCTCCCCTCAGACCTGAAACCCAGGCCCCCCTTAACCCCTCAGTCCTCCCCTCAGACCTGAAACCCAGGCCCCCCTCAACCCCTCAGTCCTCCCCTCAGACCTATAACCCATGCCCCCCTTAATCCCTCAGTCCTCCACTCAGACCTGAAACCCAGGCCCCCCTTAACCCCTCAGTCCTCCCCTCAGACCTGAAACCCAGGCCCCCCTTAACCCCTCAGTCCTCCCCTCAGACCTGAAACCCAGGCCCCCCTTAACCCATCAGTCCTCCCCTCAGACCTGAAACCCAGGCCCCCCTTAACCCCTCAGTCCTCCCCTCAGACCTGAAACCCAGGCCCCCCCTTAACCCCTCAGTCCTCCCCTCAGACCTGAAACCCAGGCCCCCCCTTAACCCCTCAGTCCTCCCCTAAGACCTGAAACCCAGGCCCCCCTTAACCCCTCAGTCCTCCCCTCACACCTGAAACCCAGGCCCCCCTTAACCCCTCAGTCCTCCCCTCAGACCTGAAACCCAGGCCCCCCTTAACCCCTCAGTCCTCCCCTCAGACCTGAAACCCAGGCCCCCCTTAACCCCTCAGTCCTCCCCTCAGACCTGAAACCCAGGCCCCCCCTTAACCCCTCAGTCCTCCCCTCAGACCTGACACCCAGGCCCCCCTTAACCCCTCAGTCCTCCCCTCAGACCTGAAACCCAGGCCCCCCCTTAACCCCTCAGTCCTCCCCTCAGACCTGAAACCCAGGCCCCCCTTAACCCCTCAGTCCTCCCCTCACACCTGAAACCCAGGCCCCCCTTAACCCCTCAGTCCTCCCCTCAGACCTGAAACCCAGCCCCCCCTTAACCCCTCAGTCCTCCCCTCAGATCTGAAACCCAGGCCCCCCTTAACCCCTCAGTCCTCCCCTCAGACCTGAAACCCAGGCCCCCCTTAACCCCTCAGTCCTCCCCTCAGACCTGAAACCCAGTCCCCCCCTTAACCCCTCGGTCCTCCCCTCAGACCTGAAACCCAGGCCCCCCTTAACCCCTCAGACCTCCCCTCAGACCTGAAACCCAGGCCCCCCTTAACCCCTCAGTCCTCCCCTCAGACCTGAAACCCAGCCCCCCTTAACCCCTCAGTCCTCCCCTCAGACCTGAAACCCAGGCCCCCCTTAACCCCTCAGTCCTCCCCTCAGACCTGAAACCCAGGCCCCCCTTAACCCCTCAGTCCTCCCCTCAGACCTGAAACCCAGGCCCCCCTTAACACCTCAGTCCTCCCCTCAGACCTGAAACCCAGGCCCCCCTTAACCCCTCAGTCCTCCCCTCAGACCTGAAACCCAGGCCTGTCTTAACCCCTCAGTCCTCCCCTCAGACCTGAAACCCAGGCCCCCCTTAACCCCTCAGTCCTCCCCTCAGACCTGAAACCCAGGCCCCCCTTAACCCCTCAGTCCTCCCTCAGACCTGAAACCCAGGCCCCCCTTAACCCCTCAGTCCTCCCCTCAGACCTGAAACCCAGGCCCGCCTTAACCCCTCAGTCCTCCCCTCAGACCTGAAACCCAGGCCCCCCTTAACCCCTCAGTCCTCCCCTCAGACCTGAAACCCAGGCCCCCCTTAACCCCACAGTCCTCCCCTCAGACATGAAACCCAGGCCCCCCTTAACCCCTCAGTCCTCCCCTCAGACCTGAAACCCAGGCCCCCCTTAACCCCTCAGTCCTCCCCTCAGACCTGAAACCCAGGCCCCCCTTAACCCCTCAGTCCTCCCCTCAGACCTATAACCCATGCCCCCCTTAACCCCTCAGTCTTCCACTCAGACCTGAAACCCAGGCCCCCCTTAACCCCTCAGTCCTCCCCTCAGACCTGAAACCCAGGCCCCCCTTAACCCCTCAGTCCTCCCCTCAGACCTGAAACCCAGGCCCCCTTAACCCCTCAGTCCTCCCCTCAGACCTGAAACCCAGGCCCCCCTTAACCCCTCAGTCCTCCCCTCAGACCTATAACCCATGCCCCCCTTAACCCCTCAGTCCTCCACTCAGACCTGAAACCCAGGCCCCCCTTAACCCCTCAGTCCTCCCCTCACACCTGAAACCCAGGCCCCCCTTAACCGCTCAGTCCTCCCCTCAGACCTGAAACCCAGCCCCCCCTTAACCCCTCAGTCCTCCCCTCAGATCTGAAACCCAGGCCCCCCTTAACCCCTCAGTCCTCCCCTCAGACCTGAAACCCAGGCCCCCCTTAACCCCTCAGTCCTCCCCTCAGACCTGAAACCCAGTCCCCCCCTTAACCCCTCGGTCCTCCCCTCAGACCTGAAACCCAGGCCCCCCTTAACCCCTCAGACCTCCCCTCAGACCTGAAACCCAGGCCCCCCTTAACCCCTCAGTCCTCCCCTCAGACCTGAAACCCAGGCCCCCCTCAGTCCTCCCCTCTGACCTGAAACCCAGCCCCCCTTAACCCCTCAGTCCTCCCCTCAGACCTGAAACCCAGGCCCCCCTTAACCCCTCAGTCCTCCCCTCAGACCTGAAACCCAGGCCCCCCTTAACCCCTCAGTCCTCCCCTCAGACCTGAAACCCAGGCCCCCCTTAACCCCTCAGTCCTCCCCTCAGACCTGAAACCCAGGCCCCCCTTAACCCCTCAGTCCTCCCCTCAGACCTATAACCCATGCCCCCCTTAACCCCTCAGTCCTCCACTCAGACCTGAAACCCAGGCCCCCCTTAACCCCTCAGTCCTCCCCTCACACCTGAAACCCAGGCCCCCCTTAACCCCTCAGTCCTCCCCTCAGACCTGAAACCCAGGCCCCCCTTAACCCCTCAGTCCTCCCCTCAGACCTGAAACCCAGCCCCCCTTAACCCCTCAGTCCTCCCCTCAGACCTGAAACCCAGGCCCCCCTTAACCCCTCAGTCCTCCCCTCAGACCTGAAACCCAGGCCCCCCTCAGTCCTCCCCTCTGACCTGAAACCCAGCCCCCCTTAACCCCTCAGTCCTCCCCTCAGACCTGAAACCCAGGCCCCCCTTAACCCCTCAGTCCTCCGCTCAGACCTGAAACCCAGGCCCCCCTTAACCCCTCAGTCCTCCCCTCAGACCTGAAACCCAGGCCCCCCTTAACCCCTCAGTCCTCCCCTCAGACCTGAAACCCAGGCCCCCCTTAACCCCTCAGTCCTCCCCTCAGACCTGAAACCCAGGCCTTTCTTAACCCCTCAGTCCTCCCCTCAGACCTGAAACCCAGGCCCCCCTTAACCCCTCAGTCCTCCCCTCAGACCTGAAACCCAGGCCCCCCTTAACCCCTCAGTCCTCCCCTCAGACCTGAAACCCAGGCCCCCCTTAACCCCTCAGTCCTCCCCTCAGACCTGAAACCCAGGCCCGCCTTAACCCCTCAGTCCTCCCCTCAGACCTGAAACCCAGGCCCCCCTTAACCCCTCAGACCTGAAACCCAGGCCCCCCTTAACCCCTCAGTCCTCCCCTCAGACCTGAAACCCAGGCCCCCCTTAACCCCACAGTCCTCCCCTCAGACATGAAACCCAGGCCCCCCTTAACCCCTCAGTCCTCCCCTCAGACCTGAAACCCAGGCCCCCCTTAACCCCTCAGTCCTCCCCTCAGACCTGAAACCCAGGCCCCCCTTAACCCCTCAGTCCTCCCCTCAGACCTATAACCCATGCCCCCCTTAACCCCTCAGTCCTCCACTCAGACCTGAAACCCAGGCCCCCCTTAACCCCTCAGTCCTCCCCTCAGACCTGAAACCCAGGCCCCCCTTAACCCCTCAGTCCTCCCCTCAGACCTGAAACCCAGGCCCCCCTTAACCCATCAGTCCTACCCTCAGACCTGAAACCCAGGCCCCCCTTAACCCCTCAGTCCTCCCCTCAGACCTGAAACCCAGGCCCCCCCTTAACCCCTCAGTCCTCCCCTCAGACCTGAAACCCAGGCCCCCCCTTAACCCCTCAGTCCTCCCCTAAGACCTGAAACCCAGGCCCCCCTTAACCCCTCAGTCCTCCCCTCACACCTGAAACCCAGGCCCCCCTTAACCCCTCAGTCCTCCCCTCAGACCTGAAACCCAGGCCCCCCTTAACCCCTCAGTCCTCCCCTCAGACCTGAAACCCAGGCCCCCCTTAACCCCTCAGTCCTCCCCTCAGACCTGAAACCCTGGCCCCCCTTAACCCCTCAGTCCTCCCCTCAGACCTGAAACCCAGGCCCCCCTTAACCCCTCAGTCCTCCCCTCAGACCTGAAACCCAGGCCTGTCTTAACCCCTCAGTCCTCCCCTCAGACCTGAAACCCAGGCCCCCCTTAACCCCTCAGTCCTCCCCTCAGACCTGAAACCCAGGCCCCCCTTAACCCCTCAGTCCTCCCTCTGACCTGAAACCCAGGCCCCCCTTAACCCCTCAGTCCTCCCCTCAGACCTGAAACCCAGGCCCGCCTTAACCCCTCAGTCCTCCCCTCAGACCTGAAACCCAGGCCCCCCTTAACCCCTCAGTCCTCCCCTCAGACCTGAAACCCAGGCCCCCCTTAACCCCTCAGTCCTCCCCTCAGACCTGAAACCCAGGCCCCCCTTAACCCCACAGTCCTCCCCTCAGACATGAAACCCAGGCCCCCCTTAACCCCTCAGTCCTCCCCTCAGACCTGAAACCCAGGCCCCCCTTAACCCCTCAGTCCTCCCCTCAGACCTGAAACCCAGGCCCCCCTTAACCCCTCAGTCCTCCCCTCAGACCTATAACCCATGCCCCCCTTAACCCCTCAGTCCTCCACTCAGACCTGAAACCCAGGCCCCCCTTAACCCCTCAGTCCTCCCCTCAGACCTGAAACCCAGGCCCCCCTTAACCCCTCAGTCCTCCCCTCAGACCTGAAACCCAGGCCCCCTTAACCCCTCAGTCCTCCCCTCAGACCTGAAACCCAGGCCCCCCTTAACCCCTCAGTTTTCCCCTCAGACCTATAACCCATGCCCCCCTTAACCCCTCAGTCCTCCACTCAGACCTGAAACCCAGGCCCCCCTTAACCCCTCAGTCCTCCCCTCACACCTGAAACCCAGGCCCCCCTTAACCCCTCAGTCCTCCCCTCAGACCTGAAACCCAGCCCCCCCTTAACCCCTCAGTCCTCCCCTCAGATCTGAAACCCAGGCCCCCCTTAACCCCTCAGTCCTCCCCTCAGACCTGAAACCCAGGCCCCCCTTAACCCCTCAGCCTCCCCTCAGACCTGAAACCCAGTCCCCCCCTTAACCCCTCGGTCCTCCCCTCAGACCTGAAACCCAGGCCCCCCTTAACCCCTCAGACCTCCCCTCAGACCTGAAACCCAGGCCCCCCTTAACCCCTCAGTCCTCCCCTCAGACCTGAAACCCAGCCCCCCTTAACCCCTCAGTCCTCCCCTCAGACCTGAAACCCAGGCCCCCCTTAACCCCTCAGTCCTCCCCTCAGACCTGAAACCCAGGCCCCCCTCAGTCCTCCCCTCTGACCTGAAACCCAGCCCCCCTTAACCCCTCAGTCCTCCCCTCAGACCTGAAACCCAGGCCCCCCTTAACCCCTCAGTCCTCCCCTCAGACCTGAAACCCAGGCCCCCCTTAACCCCTCAGTCCTCCCCTCAGACCTGAAACCCAGGCCCCCCTTAACCCCTCAGTCCTCCCCTCAGACCTGAAACCCAGGACCCCTTAACCCCTCAGTCCTCCCCTCAGACCTGAAACCCAGGCCTTTCTTAACCCCTCAGTCCTCCCCTCAGACCTGAAACCCAGGCCCCCCTTAACCCCTCAGTCCTCCCCTCAGACCTGAAACCCAGGCCCCCCTTAACCCCTCAGTCCTCCCCTCAGACCTGAAACCCAGGCCCCCCTTAACCCCTCAGTCCTCCCCTCAGACCTGAAACCCAGGCCCGCCTTAACCCCTCAGTCCTCCCCTCAGACCTGAAACCCAGGCCCCCCTTAACCCCTCAGTCCTCCCCTCAGACCTGAAACCCAGGCCCCCCTTAACCCCTCAGTCCTCCCCTCAGACCTGAAACCCAGGCCCCCCTTAACCCCACAGTCCTCCCCTCAGACATGAAACCCAGGCCCCCCTTAACCCCTCAGTCCTCCCCTCAGACCTGAAACCCAGGCCCCCCTTAACCCCTCAGTCCTCCCCTCAGACCTGAAACCCAGGCCCCCCTTAACCCCTCAGTCCTCCCCTCAGACCTATAACCCATGCCCCCCTTAACCCCTCAGTCCTCCACTCAGACCTGAAACCCAGGCCCCCCTTAACCCCTCAGTCCTCCCCTCAGACCTGAAACCCAGGCCCCCCTTAACCCCTCAGTCCTCCCCTCAGACCTGAAACCCAGGCCCCCCTTAACCCATCAGTCCTCCCCTCAGACCTGAAACCCAGGCCCCCCTTAACCCCTCAGTCCTCCCCTCAGACCTGAAACCCAGGCCCCCCCTTAACCCCTCAGTCCTCCCCTCAGACCTGAAACCCAGGCCCCCCCTTAACCCCTCAGTCCTCCCCTAAGACCTGAAACCCAGGCCCCCCTTAACCCCTCAGTCCTCCCCTCACACCTGAAACCCAGGCCCCCCTTAACCCCTCAGTCCTCCCCTCAGACCTGAAACCCAGGCCCCCCTTAACCCCTCAGTCCTCCCCTCAGACCTGAAACCCAGGCCCCCCTTAACCCCTCAGTCCTCCCCTCAGACCTGAAACCCAGGACCCCTTAACCCCTCAGTCCTCCCCTCAGACCTGAAACCCAGGCCTTTCTTAACCCCTCAGTCCTCCCCTCAGACCTGAAACCCAGGCCCCCCTTAACCCCTCAGTCCTCCCCTCAGACCTGAAACCCAGGCCCCCCTTAACCCCTCAGTCCTCCCCTCAGACCTGAAACCCAGGCCCCCCTTAACCCCTCAGTCCTCCCCTCAGACCTGAAACCCAGGCCCCCCTTAACCCCTCAGTCCTCCCCTCAGACCTGAAACCCAGGCCCGCCTTAACCCCTCAGTCCTCCCCTCAGACCTGAAACCCAGGCCCCCCTTAACCCCTCAGACCTGAAACCCAGGCCCCCCTTAACCCCTCAGTCCTCCCCTCAGACCTGAAACCCAGGCCCCCCTTAACCCCACAGTCCTCCCCTCAGACATGAAACCCAGGCCCCCCTTAACCCCTCAGTCCTCCCCTCAGACCTGAAACCCAGGCCCCCCTTAACCCCTCAGTCCTCCCCTCAGACCTGAAACCCAGGCCCCCCTTAACCCCTCAGTCCTCCCCTCAGACCTATAACCCATGCCCCCCTTAACCCCTCAGTCCTCCACTCAGACCTGAAACCCAGGCCCCCCTTAACCCCTCAGTCCTCCCCTCAGACCTGAAACCCAGGCCCCCCTTAACCCCTCAGTCCTCCCCTCAGACCTGAAACCCAGGCCCCCCTTAACCCATCAGTCCTACCCTCAGACCTGAAACCCAGGCCCCCCTTAACCCCTCAGTCCTCCCCTCAGACCTGAAACCCAGGCCCCCCCTTAACCCCTCAGTCCTCCCCTCAGACCTGAAACCCAGGCCCCCCCTTAACCCCTCAGTCCTCCCCTAAGACCTGAAACCCAGGCCCCCCTTAACCCCTCAGTCCTCCCCTCACACCTGAAACCCAGGCCCCCCTTAACCCCTCAGTCCTCCCCTCAGACCTGAAACCCAGGCCCCCCTTAACCCCTCAGTCCTCCCCTCAGACCTGAAACCCAGGCCCCCCTTAACCCCTCAGTCCTCCCCTCAGACCTGAAACCCTGGCCCCCCTTAACCCCTCAGTCCTCCCCTCAGACCTGAAACCCAGGCCCCCCTTAACCCCTCAGTCCTCCCCTCAGACCTGAAACCCAGGCCTGTCTTAACCCCTCAGTCCTCCCCTCAGACCTGAAACCCAGGCCCCCCTTAACCCCTCAGTCCTCCCCTCAGACCTGAAACCCAGGCCCCCCTTAACCCCTCAGTCCTCCCTCTGACCTGAAACCCAGGCCCCCCTTAACCCCTCAGTCCTCCCCTCAGACCTGAAACCCAGGCCCGCCTTAACCCCTCAGTCCTCCCCTCAGACCTGAAACCCAGGCCCCCCTTAACCCCTCAGTCCTCCCCTCAGACCTGAAACCCAGGCCCCCCTTAACCCCTCAGTCCTCCCCTCAGACCTGAAACCCAGGCCCCCCTTAACCCCACAGTCCTCACCTCAGACATGAAACCCAGGCCCCCCTTAACCCCTCAGTCCTCCCCTCAGACCTGAAACCCAGGCCCCCCTTTACCCCTCAGTCCTCCCCTCAGACCTGAAACCCAGGCCCCCCTTAACCCCTCAGTCCTCCCCTCAGACCTATAACCCATGCCCCCCTTAACCCCTCAGTCCTCCACTCAGACCTGAAACCCAGGCCCCCCTTAACCCCTCAGTCCTCCCCTCAGACCTGAAACCCAGGCCCCCCTTAACCCCTCAGTCCTCCCCTCAGACCTGAAACCCAGGCCCCCTTAACCCCTCAGTCCTCCCCTCAGACCTGAAACCCAGGCCCCCCTTAACCCCTCAGTTTTCCCCTCAGACCTATAACCCATGCCCCCCTTAACCCCTCAGTCCTCCACTCAGACCTGAAACCCAGGCCCCCCTTAACCCCTCAGTCCTCCCCTCACACCTGAAACCCAGGCCCCCCTTAACCCCTCAGTCCTCCCCTCAGACCTGAAACCCAGCCCCCCCTTAACCCCTCAGTCCTCCCCTCAGATCTGAAACCCAGGCCCCCCTTAACCCCTCAGTCCTCCCCTCAGACCTGAAACCCAGGCCCCCCTTAACCCCTCAGTCCTCCCCTCAGACCTGAAACCCAGTCCCCCCCTTAACCCCTCGGTCCTCCCCTCAGACCTGAAACCCAGGCCCCCCTTAACCCCTCAGACCTCCCCTCAGACCTGAAACCCAGGCCCCCCTTAACCCCTCAGTCCTCCCCTCAGACCTGAAACCCAGCCCCCCTTAACCCCTCAGTCCTCCCCTCAGACCTGAAACCCAGGCCCCCCTTAACCCCTCAGTCCTCCCCTCAGACCTGAAACCCAGGCCCCCCTCAGTCCTCCCCTCTGACCTGAAACCCAGCCCCCCTTAACCCCTCAGTCCTCCCCTCAGACCTGAAACCCAGGCCCCCCTTAACCCCTCAGTCCTCCCCTCAGACCTGAAACCCAGGCCCCCCTTAACCCCTCAGTCCTCCCCTCAGACCTGAAACCCAGGCCCCCCTTAACCCCTCAGTCCTCCCCTCAGACCTGAAACCCAGGACCCCTTAACCCCTCAGTCCTCCCCTCAGACCTGAAACCCAGGCCTTTCTTAACCCCTCAGTCCTCCCCTCAGACCTGAAACCCAGGCCCCCCTTAACCCCTCAGTCCTCCCCTCAGACCTGAAACCCAGGCCCCCCTTAACCCCTCAGTCCTCCCCTCAGACCTGAAACCCAGGCCCCCCTTAACCCCTCAGTCCTCCCCTCAGACCTATAACCCATGCCCCCCTTAACCCCTCAGTCCTCCACTCAGACCTGAAACCCAGGCCCCCCTTAACCCCTCAGTCCTCCCCTCAGACCTGAAACCCAGGCCCCCCTTAACCCCTCAGTCCTCCCCTCAGACCTGAAACCCAGGCCCCCTTAACCCCTCAGTCCTCCCCTCAGACCTGAAACCCAGGCCCCCCTTAACCCCTCAGTTTTCCCCTCAGACCTATAACCCATGCCCCCCTTAACCCCTCAGTCCTCCACTCAGACCTGAAACCCAGGCCCCCCTTAACCCCTCAGTCCTCCCCTCACACCTGAAACCCAGGCCCCCCTTAACCCCTCAGTCCTCCCCTCAGACCTGAAACCCAGCCCCCCCTTAACCCCTCAGTCCTCCCCTCAGATCTGAAACCCAGGCCCCCCCTTAACCCCTCAGTCCTCCCCTAAGACCTGAAACCCAGGCCCCCCTTAACCCCTCAGTCCTCCCCTCACACCTGAAACCCAGGCCCCCCTTAACCCCTCAGTCCTCCCCTCAGACCTGAAACCCAGGCCCCCCTTAACCCCTCAGTCCTCCCCTCAGACCTGAAACCCAGGCCCCCCTTAACCCCTCAGTCCTCCCCTCAGACCTGAAACCCTGGCCCCCCTTAACCCCTCAGTCCTCCCCTCAGACCTGAAACCCAGGCCCCCCTTAACCCCTCAGTCCTCCCCTCAGACCTGAAACCCAGGCCTGTCTTAACCCCTCAGTCCTCCCCTCAGACCTGAAACCCAGGCCCCCCTTAACCCCTCAGTCCTCCCCTCAGACCTGAAACCCAGGCCCCCCTTAACCCCTCAGTCCTCCCTCTGACCTGAAACCCAGGCCCCCCTTAACCCCTCAGTCCTCCCCTCAGACCTGAAACCCAGGCCCGCCTTAACCCCTCAGTCCTCCCCTCAGACCTGAAACCCAGGCCCCCCTTAACCCCTCAGTCCTCCCCTCAGACCTGAAACCCAGGCCCCCCTTAACCCCTCAGTCCTCCCCTCAGACCTGAAACCCAGGCCCCCCTTAACCCCACAGTCCTCACCTCAGACATGAAACCCAGGCCCCCCTTAACCCCTCAGTCCTCCCCTCAGACCTGAAACCCAGGCCCCCCTTTACCCCTCAGTCCTCCCCTCAGACCTGAAACCCAGGCCCCCCTTAACCCCTCAGTCCTCCCCTCAGACCTATAACCCATGCCCCCCTTAACCCCTCAGTCCTCCACTCAGACCTGAAACCCAGGCCCCCCTTAACCCCTCAGTCCTCCCCTCAGACCTGAAACCCAGCCCCCCTTAACCCCTCAGTCCTCCCCTCAGACCTGAAACCCAGGCCCCCCTTAACCCCTCAGTCCTCCCCTCAGACCTGAAACCCAGGCCCCCCTCAGTCCTCCCCTCTGACCTGAAACCCAGCCCCCCTTAACCCCTCAGTCCTCCCCTCAGACCTGAAACCCAGGCCCCCCTTAACCCCTCAGTCCTCCCCTCAGACCTGAAACCCAGGCCCCCCTTAACCCCTCAGTCCTCCCCTCAGACCTGAAACCCAGGCCCCCCTTAACCCCTCAGTCCTCCCCTCAGACCTGAAACCCAGGACCCCTTAACCCCTCAGTCCTCCCCTCAGACCTGAAACCCAGGCCTTTCTTAACCCCTCAGTCCTCCCCTCAGACCTGAAACCCAGGCCCCCCTTAACCCCTCAGTCCTCCCCTCAGACCTGAAACCCAGGCCCCCCTTAACCCCTCAGTCCTCCCCTCAGACCTGAAACCCAGGCCCCCCTTAACCCCTCAGTCCTCCCCTCAGACCTGAAACCCAGGCCCGCCTTAACCCCTCAGTCCTCCCCTCAGACCTGAAACCCAGGCCCCCCTTAACCCCTCAGTCCTCCCCTCAGACCTGAAACCCAGGCCCCCCTTAACCCCTCAGTCCTCCCCTCAGACCTGAAACCCAGGCCCCCCTTAACCCCACAGTCCTCCCCTCAGACATGAAACCCAGGCCCCCCTTAACCCCTCAGTCCTCCCCTCAGACCTGAAACCCAGGCCCCCCTTAACCCCTCAGTCCTCCCCTCAGACCTGAAACCCAGGCCCCCCTTAACCCCTCAGTCCTCCCCTCAGACCTATAACCCATGCCCCCCTTAACCCCTCAGTCCTCCACTCAGACCTGAAACCCAGGCCCCCCTTAACCCCTCAGTCCTCCCCTCAGACCTGAAACCCAGGCCCCCCTTAACCCCTCAGTCCTCCCCTCAGACCTGAAACCCAGGCCCCCCTTAACCCATCAGTCCTCCCCTCAGACCTGAAACCCAGGCCCCCCTTAACCCCTCAGTCCTCCCCTCAGACCTGAAACCCAGGCCCCCCCTTAACCCCTCAGTCCTCCCCTCAGACCTGAAACCCAGGCCCCCCCTTAACCCCTCAGTCCTCCCCTAAGACCTGAAACCCAGGCCCCCCTTAACCCCTCAGTCCTCCCCTCACACGTGAAACCCAGGCCCCCCTTAACCCCTCAGTCCTCCCCTCAGACCTGAAACCCAGGCCCCCCTTAACCCCTCAGTCCTCCCCTCAGACCTGAAACCCAGGCCCCCCTTAACCCCTCAGTCCTCCCCTCAGACCTGAAACCCAGGACCCCTTAACCCCTCAGTCCTCCCCTCAGACCTGAAACCCAGGCCTTTCTTAACCCCTCAGTCCTCCCCTCAGACCTGAAACCCAGGCCCCCCTTAACCCCTCAGTCCTCCCCTCAGACCTGAAACCCAGGCCCCCCTTAACCCCTCAGTCCTCCCCTCAGACCTGAAACCCAGGCCCCCCTTAACCCCTCAGTCCTCCCCTCAGACCTGAAACCCAGGCCCGCCTTAACCCCTCAGTCCTCCCCTCAGACCTGAAACCCAGGCCCCCCTTAACCCCTCAGTCCTCCCCTCAGACCTGAAACCCAGGCCCCCCTTAACCCCTCAGTCCTCCCCTCAGACCTGAAACCCAGGCCCCCCTTAACCCCACAGTCCTCCCCTCAGACATGAAACCCAGGCCCCCCTTAACCCCTCAGTCCTCCCCTCAGACCTGAAACCCAGGCCCCCCTTAACCCCTCAGTCCTCCCCTCAGACCTGAAACCCAGGCCCCCCTTAACCCCTCAGTCCTCCCCTCAGACCTATAACCCATGCCCCCCTTAACCCCTCAGTCCTCCACTCAGACCTGAAACCCAGGCCCCCCTTAACCCCTCAGTCCTCCCCTCAGACCTGAAACCCAGGCCTCCCTTAACCCCTCAGTCCTCCCCTCAGACCTGAAACCCAGGCCCCCCTTAACCCATCAGTCCTCCCCTCAGACCTGAAACCCAGGCCCCCCTTAACCCCTCAGTCCTCCCCTCAGACCTGAAACCCAGGCCCCCCCTTAACCCCTCAGTCCTCCCCTCAGACCTGAAACCCAGGCCCCCCCTTAACCCCTCAGTCCTCCCCTAAGACCTGAAACCCAGGCCCCCCTTAACCCCTCAGTCCTCCCCTCACACCTGAAACCCAGGCCCCCCTTAACCCCTCAGTCCTCCCCTCAGACCTGAAACCCAGGCCCCCCTTAACCCCTCAGTCCTCCCCTCAGACCTGAAACCCAGGCCCCCCTTAACCCCTCAGTCCTCCCCTCAGACCTGAATCCCAGGCCCCCCCTTAACCCCTCAGTCCTCCCCTCAGACCTGAAACCCAGGCCCCCCTTAACCCCTCAGTCCTCCCCTCAGACCTGAAACCCAGGCCCCCCCTTAACCCCTCAGTCCTCCCCTCAGACCTGAAACCCAGGCCCCCCTTAACCCCTCAGACCTCCCCTCAGACCTGAAACCCAGGCCCCCCTTAACCCCTCAGTCCTCCCCTCAGACCTGAAACCCAGCCCCCCTTAACCCCTCAGTCCTCCCCTCAGACCTGAAACCCAGGCCCCCCTTAACCCCTCAGTCCTCCCCTCAGACCTGAAACCCAGGCCCCCCTCAGTCCTCCCCTCTGACCTGAAACCCAGCCCCCCTTAACCCCTCAGTCCTCCCCTCAGACCTGAAACCCAGGCCCCCCTTAACCCCTCAGTCCTCCCCTCAGACCTGAAACCCAGGCCCCCCCTAACCCCTCAGTCCTCCCCTCAGACCTGAAACCCAGGCCCCCCTTAACCCCTCAGTCCTCCCCTCAGACCTGAAACCCAGGCCCCCCTTAACCCCTCAGTCCTCCCCTCAGACCTGAAACCCAGGCCTGTCTTAACCCCTCAGTCCTCCCCTCAGACCTGAAACCCAGGCCCCCCTTAACCCCTCAGTCCTCCCCTCAGACCTGAAACCCAGGCCCCCCTTAACCCCTCAGTCCTCCCCTCAGACCTGAAACCCAGGCCCCCCTTAACCCCTCAGTCCTCCCCTCAGACCTGAAACCCAGGCCGCCTTAACCCCTCAGTCCTCCCCTCAGACCTGAAACCCAGGCCCCCCTTAACCCCTCAGTCCTCCCCTCAGACCTGAAACCCAGGCCCCCCTTAACCCCTCAGTCCTCCCCTCAGACCTGAAACCCAGGCCCCCCTTAACCCCACAGTCCTCCCCTCAGACATGAAACCCAGGCCCCCCTTAACCCCTCAGTCCTCCCCTCAGACCTGAAACCCAGGCCCCCCTTAACCCCTCAGTCCTCCCCTCAGACCTGAAACCCAGGCCCCCCTTAACCCCTCAGTCCTCCCCTCAGACCTATAACCCATGCCCCCCTTAACCCCTCAGTCCTCCACTCAGACCTGAAACCCAGGCCCCCCTTAACCCCTCAGTCCTCCCCTCAGACCTGAAACCCAGGCCCCCCTTAACCCCTCAGTCCTCCCCTCAGACCTGAAACCCAGGCCCCCTTAACCCCTCAGTCCTCCCCTCAGACCTGAAACCCAGGCCCCCCTTAACCCCTCAGTCCTCCCCTCAGACCTATAACCCATGCCCCCCTTAACCCCTCAGTCCTCCACTCAGACCTGAAACCCAGGCCCCCCTTAACCCCTCAGTCCTCCCCTCACACCTGAAACCCAGGCCCCCCTTAACCCCTCAGTCCTCCCCTCAGACCTGAAACCCAGGCCCCCCTTAACCCCTCAGTCCTCCCCTCAGACCTGAAACCCATGCCCCCCTTAACCCCTCAGTCCTCCCATCAGACCTGAAACCCAGTCCCCCCCTTAACCCCTCGGTCCTCCCCTCAGACCTGAAACCCAGGCCCCCCTTAACCCCTCAGACCTCCCCTCAGACCTGAAACCCAGGCCCCCCTTAACCCCTCAGTCCTCCCCTCAGACCTGAAACCCAGCCCCCCTTAACCCCTCAGTCCTCCCCTCAGACCTGAAACCCAGGCCCCCCTTAACCCCTCAGTCCTCCCCTCAGACCTGAAACCCAGGCCCCCCTCAGTCCTCCCCTCTGACCTGAAACCCAGGCCCCCCTTAACCCCTCAGTCCTCCCCTCAGACCTGAAACCCAGGCCCCCCTTAACCCCTCAGTCCTCCCCTCAGACCTGAAACCCAGGCCCCCCTTAACCCCTCAGTCCTCCCCTCAGACCTGAAACCCAGGCCTTTCTTAACCCCTCAGTCCTCCCCTCAGACCTGAAACCCAGGCCCCCCTTAACCCCTCAGTCCTCCCCTCAGACCTGAAACCCAGCCCCCCTTAACCCCTCAGTCCTCCCCTCAGACCTGAAACCCAGGCCCCCCTTAACCCCTCAGTCCTCCCCTCAGACCTGAAACCCAGGCCCCCCTCAGTCCTCCCCTCTGACCTGAAACCCAGCCCCCCTTAACCCCTCAGTCCTCCCCTCAGACCTGAAACCCAGGCCCCCCTTAACCCCTCAGTCCTCCCCTCAGACCTGAAACCCAGGCCCCCCTTAACCCCTCAGTCCTCCCCTCAGACCTGAAACCCAGGCCCCCCTTAACCCCTCAGTCCTCCCCTCAGACCTGAAACCCAGGCCCCCCTTAACCCCTCAGTCCTCCCCTCAGACCTGAAACCCAGGCCTTTCTTAACCCCTCAGTCCTCCCCTCAGACCTGAAACCCAGGCCCCCCTTAACCCCTCAGTCCTCCCCTCAGACCTGAAACCCAGGCCCCCCTTAACCCCTCAGTCCTCCCCTCAGACCTGAAACCCAGGCCCCCCTTAACCCCTCAGTCCTCCCCTCAGACCTGAAACCCAGGCCCGCCTTAACCCCTCAGTCCTCCCCTCAGACCTGAAACCCAGGCCCCCCTTAACCCCTCAGTCCTCCCCTCAGACCTGAAACCCAGGCCCCCCTTAACCCCTCAGTCCTCCCCTCAGACCTGAAACCCAGGCCCCCCTTAACCCCACAGTCCTCCCCTCAGACATGAAACCCAGGCCCCCCTTAACCCCTCAGTCCTCCCCTCAGACCTGAAACCCAGGCCCCCCTTAACCCCTCAGTCCTCCCCTCAGACCTGAAACCCAGGCCCCCCTTAACCCCTCAGTCCTCCCCTCAGACCTATAACCCATGCCCCCCTTAACCCCTCAGTCCTCCACTCAGACCTGAAACCCAGGCCCCCCTTAACCCCTCAGTCCTCCCCTCAGACCTGAAACCCAGGCCCCCCTTAACCCCTCAGTCCTCCCCTCAGACCTGAAACCAGGCCCCCTTAACCCCTCAGTCCTCCCCTCAGACCTGAAACCCAGGCCCCCCTTAACCCCTCAGTCCTCCCCTCAGACCTATAACCCATGCCCCCCTTAACCCCTCAGTCCTCCACTCAGACCTGAAACCCAGGCCCCCCTTAACCCCTCAGTCCTCCCCTCAGACCTGAAACCCAGGCCCCCCTTAACCCCTCAGTCCTCCCCTCAGACCTGAAACCCAGCCCCCTGTGACTGAAACAGGAACCACCTTGCCATGATTCTAAAGCTACAGGGGATGCAAATGAAAGTGATATTTGAGACCTCTCTCTAACCAATTAATATTACTAACGATATGTTTTCAGTTTGTGAGTGTATGATATGGGGGTATAGTCAAGTTTATTTAGACATTTATAAAGAAAAAACTTTTATAAACAATAGCAGCTATGTTGACACTGTCATGTTGATCTGAGTCTTGCTGTTGGAAAACCACTACAGAGTCCAACTTTCGTCTGTGGCAGATGCACCTCCCTCGACTTCACGCACCCACTTTCATCTACAGTTGGCAGCCAGAAACTACAACCAGAAACTACAATAACCCTAATGCTCTATAGAGGATGTGATGGTACATCCAAGCCAATTATAGTTTAAGAGCTATGCCATTTGTAGTTCTTTATCTTTGTGGATGTAGTTCTGTATCTAACGATCTCTTTTTCTTCAGGATTAGTGGGAAAACAAATAGGCCATAGACAGAGATATGATGCACTCAGTGAGAACATGTGTGAGCTCATCATCAGGAGAATAGCAGCACCATGGCAACAACAACAGGAAGTCAGTGTGGGTTTCCTGTGGACTGAGTGTGTATTCTCAGTATGTGTGGCTATGTGAGTGTGTGTGCATATGATTGCATATGAATGCCTAGTCCTTTTTGTGTGTTAAGGGGGACTGAGGACTGAAGGGTTAATGGGGGCTATGCTTCATGTCTGTGGGGTAGTTTTCAGGTCTGTAGAAACCACAATGTTTCCATCTACTTGACACGTGATGTGTGAGCTGCTTGGGCAGCCACTGTGGCCTTGCACGTGTGTGTGTGTGTGTGTGTGTGTGTGTGTGTGTGTGTGTATGTATGAGCATGCGTGCCAGCCACTGTGGCCCTGCACATATGTGAGTGTGTGTGTGTGTGTGTGTGCAAAATTTAATGTGACTCTATTATTATCTAATAATATGTAATATTTCTCCAGGGATGCATGGTATAAAGTGTAGTATTAACAGGCTGTATGAGGGACCAGATACCAGATAGATACTTTATGATGTTACTTTGACTGAAACAACAAAGTCATTCAGCTGTATCAACACCTCTAAGACTCTAGTCATGAGGTGTGACTTCCTCATGTGGTGTGGGTCCATCTCAGTCTGGATGTGTTCCACATCTGGAGTCTAACATTACCTTCAGACCCTGAGATGGACTAGTTCAAGTCAAGAGGTGTGAACTGTTAACATGAGAGTGCAGGGCAGTAGTTGTGCTTGTATCCTTTATGGTTGTGTGTACCTGTCATACTAACTGATATCTGCATCAGAGACCCAGCTACTCTGACCCTGTTACTGAAAGACCCAGATACTCTGACCCTGTTACTGACAGACCCAGCTACTCTGACCCTGTTACTGACAGACCCAGCTACTCTGACCCTGTTACTGAAAGACCCAGCTACTCTGACCCTGTTACTGAAAGACCCAGCTACTCTGACCCTGTTACTGACAGACCCAGCTACTCTGACCCTGTTACTGAAAGACCCAGCTACTCTGACCCTGTTACTGAAAGACCCAGCTACTCTGACCCTGTTACTGAAAGACCCAGCTACTCTGACCCTGTTACTGACAGACCCAGCTACTCTGACCCTGTTACTTAAAGACCCAGCTACTCTGACCCTGTTACTGACAGACCCAGCTACTCTGACCCTGTTACTGAAAGACCCAGATACTCTGACCCTGTTACTGACAGACCCAGCTACTCTGACCCTGTTACTGAAAGACCCAGCTACTCTGACCGTATTACGGAAAGACCCAGCTACTCTGACCCTGTTACTGAAAGACCCAGCTACGCTGACCCTGTTACTGACAGACCCAGCTACTCTGACCCTGTCACTGAAAGACCCAGCTACTCTGACCCTGTTACTGAAAGACCTAGCTACTCTGACCCTGTTACTGAAATACCCAGCTACTCTGACCCTGTTACTGAAAGACCCAGCTACTCTGACCCTGTTACTGAAAGACCCAGCTACTCTGACCCTGTTACTGAAAGACCCAGCTACTCTGACCCTGTTACTGAAAGACCCAGCTACTCTGACCCAGTTACTGACAGACCCAGCTACTCTGACCCTGTTACTGAAAGACCCAGCTACTCTGACCCTGTTACTGACAGACCCAGCTACTCTGACCCTGTTACTGACAGACCCAGCTACTCTGACCCTGTTACTGAAAGACCCAGCTACTCTGACCCTGTTACTGAAAGACCCAGCTACTCTGACCCTGTTACTGACAGACCCAGCTACTCTGACCCTGTTACTGAAAGACCCAGCTACTCTGACCTTGTTACTGACAGACCCAGCTACTCTGACCCTGTTACTGACAGACCCAGCTACTCTGACCCTGTTACTGAAAGACCCAGCTACTCTGACCCTGTTACTGAAAGACCCAGTTACTCTGACCCTGTTACTGAAAGACCCAGCTACTCTGACACTGTTACTGAAAGACCCAGCTACTCTGACCCTGTTACTGAAAGACCCAGCTACTCTGACCCTGTTACTGAAAGACCCAGCTACTCTGACCCTGTTACTGAAAGACCCAGCTACTCTGACCCTGTTACTGACAGACCCAGCTACTCTGACCCTGTTACTGAAAGACCCAGCTACTCTGACCCTGTTACTGAAAGACCCAGCTATCTGACCCTGTTACTGACAGACCGAGCTACTCTGACCCTGTTACTGACAGACCCAGCTACTCTGACCCTGTTACTGAAAGACCCAGCTACTCTGACCCTGTTACTGAATGACCCAGTTACTCTGACCCTGTTACTGAAATACCCAGCTACTCTGACCCTGTTACTGACAGACCCAGCTACTCTGACACTGTTACTGAAAGACCCAGCTACTCTGACCCTGTTACTGAAAGACCCAGCTACTCTGACCCTGTTACTGACAGACCCAGCTACTCTGACCCTGTTACTGACAGACCCAGCTACTCTGACCATGTTACTGAAAGACCCAGCTACTCTGACCCTGTTACTGACAGACCCAGCTACTCTGACCCTGTTACTGAAAGACCCAGCTACTCTGACCCTGTTACTGAAATACCCAGCTACTCTGACCCTGTTACTGAAAGACCCAGCTACTCTGACACTGTTACTGAAAGACCCAGCTACTCTGACCCTGTTACTGAAAGACCCAGCTACTCTGACCCTGTTACTGAAAGACCCAGCTACTCTGACCCTGTTACTGAAAGACCCAGCTACTCTGACCCTGTTACTGACAGACCCAGCTACTCTGACCCTGTTACTGAAAGACCCAGCTACTCTGACCCTGTTATTGAAAGACCCAGCTATCTGACCCTGTTACTGACAGACCGAGCTACTCTGACCCTGTTACTGACAGACCCAGCTACTCTGACCCTGTTACTGAAAGACCCAGCTACTCTGACCCTGTTACTGAATGACCCAGCTACTCTGACCCTGTTAGTGAAAGACCCAGCTACTCTGACCCGGTTACTGAAAGACCCAGCTACTCTGACCCTGTTACTGAAAGACCCAGCTACTCTGACCCTGTTAGTGAAAGACCCAGCTACTCTGACCCTGTTACTGAAAGACCCAGCTACTCTGACCCTGTTACTGACAGACCCAGCTACTCTGACCCTGTTACTGAAAGACCCAGCTACTCTGACCCTGTTACTGACAGACCCAGCTACTCTGACCCTGTTACTGACAGACCCAGCTACTCTGACCCTGTTACTGACAGACCCAGCTACTCTGACCCTGTTACT
Organism: Coregonus lavaretus; assembly: GCF_964263955.1. Taxonomy (NCBI): domain Eukaryota; kingdom Metazoa; phylum Chordata; class Actinopteri; order Salmoniformes; family Salmonidae; genus Coregonus; species Coregonus lavaretus. Next base: position 102,649 of record NW_028163566.1, read on the forward strand.
GACAGACCCAGCTACTCTGACCCTGTTACTGAAAGACCCAGCTACTCTGACCCTGTTACTGACAGACCCAGCTACTCTGACCCTGTTACTGAAAGACCCAGCTACTCTGACCCTGTGACTGACAGACCCAGCTACTCTGACCCTGTGACTGACAGACCCAGTTACTCTGACCCTGTTACTGACAGACCCAGCTACTCTGACCCTGTTACTGAAAGACCCAGCTACTCTGACCCTGTTACTGAAATACCCAGCTACTCTGACCCTGTTAGTGAAAGACCCAGCTACTCTGACCCTGGTACTGACAGACCCAGCTACTCTGACCCTGTTACTGACAGACCCAGCTACTCTGACCCTGTTACTGACAGACCCAGCTACTCTGACCCTGTTACTGACAGACCCAGCTACTCTGACCCTGTTACTGAAAGACCCAGCTACTCTGACCCTGTTACTGAAAGACCCAGCTACTCTGACCCTGTTACTGAAAGACCCAGCTACTCTGACCCTGTTACTGACAGACCCAGCTACTCTGACCCTGTTACTGACAGACCCAGCTACTCTGACCCTGTTACTGACAGACCCAGCTACTCTGACCCTGTTACTGACAGACCCAGCTACTCTGACCCTGTTACTGACAGACCCAGCTACTCTGACCCTGTTACTGAAAGACCCAACTACTCTGACCCTGTTACTGAAAGTCCCAGCTACTCTGACCCTGTTACTGACAGACCCAGCTACTCTGACCCTGTTACTGACAGACCCAGCTACTCTGACCCTGTTACTGAAAGAACCAGCTACTCTGACCCTGTTACTGACAGACCCAGCTACTCTGACCCTGTTACTGACAGACCCAGCTACTCTGACCCTGTTACTGACAGACCCAGCTACTCTGACCCTGTGACTGACAGACCCAGCTACTCTGACCCTGTTACTGACAGACCCAGCTACTCTGACCCTGTTACTGAAAGACCCAGCTACTCTGACCCTGTTACTGACAGACCCAGCTACTCTGACCATGTTACTGAAAGACCCAGCTACTCTGACCCTGTTACTGAAAGACCCAGCCACTCTGACCCTGTTACTGAAAGACCCAGCTACTCTGACCCTGTTACTGAAATACCCAGCTACTCTGACCCTGTTACTGACAGACCCAGCTACTCTGACCCTGTTACTGAAAGATCCAGCTACTCTGACACTGTTACTGAAAGACCCAGCTACTCTGACCCTGTTACTGACAGACCCAGCTACTCTGACCCTGTTACTGAAAGACCCAGCTACTCTGACCCTGTTACTGAAATACCCAGCTACTCTGACCCTGTTACTGACAGACCCAGCTACTCTGACCCTGTTACTGACAGACCCAGCTACTCTGACCCTGTTACTGAAAGACCCAGCTACTCTGACCCTGTTACTGACAGACCCAGCTACTCTGACCCTGTTACTGAAATACCCAGCTACTCTGACCCTGTTACTGACAGACCCAGCTACTCTGACCCTGTTACTGACAGACCCAGCTACTCTGACCCTGTTACTGACAGACCCAGCTACTCTGACCCTGTTACTGAAAGACCCAGCTACTCTGACCCTGTTACTGAAAGACCCAGCTACTCTGACCCTGTTACTGAAAGACCCAGCTACTCTGACCCTGTTACTGAAAGACCCAGCTACTCTGACCCTGTTACTGACAGACCCAGCTACTCTGACCCTGTTACTGACAGACCCAGCTACTCTGACCCTGTTACTGAAAGACCCAGCTACTCTGACCCTGTTACTGACAGACCCAGCTACTCTGACCCTGTTACTGACAGACCCAGCTACTCTGACCCTGTAACTGAAAGACCCAGCTACTCTGACCCTGTTACTGACAGACCCAGCTACTCTGACCCTGTTACTGACAGACCCAGCTACTCTGACCCTGTTACTGACAGACCCAGCTACTCTTACCCTGTTACTGACAGACCCAGCAACTCTGACCCTGTTACTGACAGACCCAGCTACTCTGAACCTGTTACTGAAAGACCCAGCTACTCTGACCCTGTTACTGACAGACCCAGCTACTCTGACCCTGTTACTGAAAGACCCAGCTACTCTGACCCTGTTACTGACAGACCCAGCTACTCTGACCCTGTTACTGAAAGACCCAGCTACTCTGACCCTGTTACTGAAAGACCCAGCTACTCTGACCCTGTTACTGACAGACCCAGCTACTCTGACCCTGTTACTGACAGACCCAGCTACTCTGACCCTGTTACTGACAGACCCAGCTACTCTGACCCTGTTACTGACAGACCCAGCTACTCTGACCCTGTTACTGAAAGACCCAGCTACTCTGACCCTGTTACTGACAGACCCAGCTACTCTGACCCTGTTACTGACAGACCCAGCTACTCTGACCCTGTTACTGAAAGACCCAGCTACTCTGACCCTGTTACTGAAATACCCAGCTACTCTGACCCTGTTACTGACAGACCCAGCTACTCTGACCCTGTTACTGACAGACCCAGCTACTCTGACCCTGTTACTGAAAGACCCAGCTACTCTGACCCTGGTACTGACAGACCCAGCTACTCTGACCCTGTTACTGACAGACCCAGCTACTCTGACCCTGTTACTGACAGACCCAGCTACTCTGACCCTGTTACTGACAGACCCAGCTACTCTGACCCTGTTACTGAAAGACCCAGCTACTCTGACCCTGTTACTGAAAGACCCAGCTACTCTGACCCTGTTACTGAAAGACCCAGCTACTCTGACCCTGTTACTGAAAGACCCAGCTACTCTGACCCTGTTACTGACAGACCCAGCTACTCTGACCCTGTTACTGACAGACCCAGCTACTCTGACCCTGTTACTGACAGACCCCAGCTACTCTGACCCTGTTACTGACAGACCCAGCTACTCTGACCCTGTTACTGAAAGACCCAACTACTCTGACCCTGTTACTGAAAGACCCAGCTACTCTGACCCTGTTACTGACTGACCCAGCTACTCTGACCCTGTTACTGACAGACCCAGCTACTCTGACCCTGTTACTGAAAGACCCAGCCACTCTGACCCTGTTACTGAAAGACCCAGCTACTCTGACCATGTTACTGACAGACCCAGCTACTCTGACCCTGTTACTGACAGACCCAGCTACTCTGACCCTGTGACTGACAGACCCAGCTACCCTGACCATGTTACTGACAGACCCAGCTACTCTGATCCTGTTACTGAAAGACCCAGCTACTCTGACCCTGTTACTGACAGACCCAGCTACTCTGACCATGTTACTGAAAGACCCAGCTACTCTGACCCTGTTACTGAAAGACCCAGCTACTCTGACCCTGTTACTGACAGACCCAGCTACTCTGACCCTGTTACTGAAAGACCCAGCTACTCTGACCCTGTTACTGACAGACCCAGCTACTCTGACCCTGTTACTGACAGACCCAGCTACTCTGACCCTGTTACTGACAGACCCAGCTACTCTGACCCTGTTACTGAAAGACCCAGCTACTCTGACCCTGTTACTGAAAGACCCAGCTACTCTGACCCTGTTACTGACAGACCCAGCTACTCTGACCCTGTTACTGACAGACCCAGCTACTCTGACCCTGTTACTGAAAGACCCAGCTACTCTGACCCTGTTACTGAAAGACCCAGCTACTCTGACCCTGTTACTGACAGACCCAGCTACTCTGACCCTGTTACTGACAGACCCAGCTACTCTGACCCTGTGACTGACAGACCCAGCTACTCTGACCCTGTGACTGACAGACCCAGTTACTCTGACCCTGTTACTGACAGACCCAGCTACTCTGACCCTGTTACTGAAAGACCCAGCTACTCTGACCCTGTTACTGACAGACCCAGCTACACTGACCCTGTTACTGAAAGACCCAGCTACTCTGACCCTGTTACTGAAATACCCAGCTACTCTGACCCTGTTACTGACAGACCCAGCTACTCTGACCCTGTTACTGACAGACCCAGCTACTCTGACCCTGTTACTGAAATACCCAGCTACTCTGACCCTGGTACTGACAGACCCAGCTACTCTGACCCTGTTACTGACAGACCCAGCTACTCTGACCCTGTTACTGAAAGACCCAGCTACTCTGACCCTGTTACTGACAGACCCAGCTACTCTGACCCTGTTACTGACAGACCCAGCTACTCTGACCCTGTTACTGAAAGACCCAGCTACTCTGACCCTGTTACTGACAGACCCAGCTACTCTGACCCTGTTACTGACAGACCCAGCTACTCTGACCCTGTGACTGACAGACCCAGCTACTCTGACCCTGTGACTGACAGACCCAGTTACTCTGACCCTGTTACTGACAGACCCAGCTACTCTGACCCTGTTACTGAAAGACCCAGCTACTCTGACCCTGTTACTGAAATACCCAGCTACTCTGACCCTGTTAGTGAAAGACCCAGCTACTCTGACCCTGGTACTGACAGACCCAGCTACTCTGACCCTGTTACTGACAGACCCAGCTACTCTGACCCTGTTACTGACAGACCCAGCTACTCTGACCCTGTTACTGAAAGACCCAGCTACTCTGACCCTGTTACTGACAGACCCAGCTACTCTGACCCTGTTACTGAAAGACCCAGCTACTCTGACCCTGTTACTGACAGACCCAGCTACTCTGACCCTGTTACTGACAGACCCAGCTACTCTGACCCTGTGACTGACAGACCCAGCTACTCTGACCCTGTGACTGACAGACCCAGTTACTCTGACCCTGTTACTGACAGACCCAGCTACTCTGACCCTGTTACTGACAGACCCAGCTACTCTGACCCTGTGACTGACAGACCCAGCTACTCTGACCCTGTGACTGACAGACCCAGTTACTCTGACCCTGTTACTGACAGACCCAGCTACTCTGACCCTGTTACTGACAGACCCAGCTACTCTGACCCTGTTACTGACAGACCCCAGCTACTCTGACCCTGTTACTGACAGACCCAGCTACTCTGACCCTGTTACTGAAAGACCCAACTACTCTGACCCTGTTACTGAAAGACCCAGCTACTCTGACCCTGTTACTGACTGACCCAGCTACTCTGACCCTGTTACTGACAGACCCAGCTACTCTGACCCTGTTACTGAAAGACCCAGCCACTCTGACCCTGTTACTGAAAGACCCAGCTACTCTGACCATGTTACTGACAGACCCAGCTACTCTGACCCTGTTACTGACAGACCCAGCTACTCTGACCCTGTGACTGACAGACCCAGCTACCCTGACCATGTTACTGACAGACCCAGCTACTCTGATCCTGTTACTGAAAGACCCAGCTACTCTGACCCTGTTACTGACAGACCCAGCTACTCTGACCATGTTACTGAAAGACCCAGCTACTCTGACCCTGTTACTGAAAGACCCAGCTACTCTGACCCTGTTACTGACAGACCCAGCTACTCTGACCCTGTTACTGAAAGACCCAGCTACTCTGACCCTGTTACTGACAGACCCAGCTACTCTGACCCTGTTACTGACAGACCCAGCTACTCTGACCCTGTTACTGACAGACCCAGCTACTCTGACCCTGTTACTGAAAGACCCAGCTACTCTGACCCTGTTACTGAAAGACCCAGCTACTCTGACCCTGTTACTGACAGACCCAGCTACTCTGACCCTGTTACTGACAGACCCAGCTACTCTGACCCTGTTACTGAAAGACCCAGCTACTCTGACCCTGTTACTGAAAGACCCAGCTACTCTGACCCTGTTACTGACAGACCCAGCTACTCTGACCCTGTTACTGACAGACCCAGCTACTCTGACCCTGTGACTGACAGACCCAGCTACTCTGACCCTGTGACTGACAGACCCAGTTACTCTGACCCTGTTACTGACAGACCCAGCTACTCTGACCCTGTTACTGAAAGACCCAGCTACTCTGACCCTGTTACTGACAGACCCAGCTACACTGACCCTGTTACTGAAAGACCCAGCTACTCTGACCCTGTTACTGAAATACCCAGCTACTCTGACCCTGTTACTGACAGACCCAGCTACTCTGACCCTGTTACTGACAGACCCAGCTACTCTGACCCTGTTACTGAAAGACCCAGCTACTCTGACCCTGGTACTGACAGACCCAGCTACTCTGACCCTGTTACTGACAGACCCAGCTACTCTGACCCTGTTACTGAAAGACCCAGCTACTCTGACCCTGTTACTGACAGACCCAGCTACTCTGACCCTGTTACTGACAGACCCAGCTACTCTGACCCTGTTACTGAAAGACCCAGCTACTCTGACCCTGTTACTGACAGACCCAGCTACTCTGACCCTGTTACTGACAGACCCAGCTACTCTGACCCTGTGACTGACAGACCCAGCTACTCTGACCCTGTGACTGACAGACCCAGTTACTCTGACCCTGTTACTGACAGACCCAGCTACTCTGACCCTGTTACTGAAAGACCCAGCTACTCTGACCCTGTTACTGAAATACCCAGCTACTCTGACCCTGTTAGTGAAAGACCCAGCTACTCTGACCCTGGTACTGACAGACCCAGCTACTCTGACCCTGTTACTGACAGACCCAGCTACTCTGACCCTGTTACTGACAGACCCAGCTACTCTGACCCTGTTACTGAAAGACCCAGCTACTCTGACCCTGTTACTGACAGACCCAGCTACTCTGACCCTGTTACTGAAAGACCCAGCTACTCTGACCCTGTTACTGACAGACCCAGCTACTCTGACCCTGTTACTGACAGACCCAGCTACTCTGACCCTGTGACTGACAGACCCAGCTACTCTGACCCTGTGACTGACAGACCCAGTTACTCTGACCCTGTTACTGACAGACCCAGCTACTCTGACCCTGTTACTGACAGACCCAGCTACTCTGACCCTGTGACTGACAGACCCAGCTACTCTGACCCTGTGACTGACAGACCCAGTTACTCTGACCCTGTTACTGACAGACCCAGCTACTCTGACCCTGTTACTGAAAGACCCAGCTACTCTGACCCTGTTACTGAAATACCCAGCTACTCTGACCCTGTTAGTGAAAGACCCAGCTACTCTGACCCTGGTACTGACAGACCCAGCTACTCTGACCCTGTTACTGACAGACCCAGCTACTCTGACCCTGTTACTGACAGACCCAGCTACTCTGACCCTGTTACTGACAGACCCAGCTACTCTGACCCTGTTACTGAAAGACCCAGCTACTCTGACCCTTTTACTGAAAGACCCAGCTACTCTGACCCTGTTACTGAAAGACCCAGCTACTCTGACCCTGTTACTGAAAGACCCAGCTACTCTGACCCTGTTACTGACAGACCCAGCTACTCTGACCCTGTTACTGACAGACCCAGCTACTCTGACCCTGTTACTGACAGACCCAGCTACTCTGACCCTGTTACTGACAGACCCAGCTACTCTGACCCTGTTACTGAAAGACCCAACTACTCTGACCCTGTTACTGAAAGTCCCAGCTACTCTGACCCTGTTACTGACAGACCCAGCTACTCTGACCCTGTTACTGACAGACCCAGCTACTCTGACCCTGTTACTGAAAGACCCAGCTACTCTGACCCTGTTACTGACAGACCCAGCTACTCTGACCATGTTACTGAAAGACCCAGCTACTCTGACCCTGTTACTGAAAGACCCAGCCACTCTGACCCTGTTACTGAAAGACCCAGCTACTCTGACCCTGTTACTGAAATACCCAGCTACTCTGACCCTGTTACTGACAGACCCAGCTACTCTGACCCTGTTACTGAAAGATCCAGCTACTCTGACACTGTTACTGAAAGACCCAGCTACTCTGACCCTGTTACTGACAGACCCAGCTACTCTGACCCTGTTACTGAAAGACCCAGCTACTCTGACCCTGTTACTGAAATACCCAGCTACTCTGACCCTGTTACTGACAGACCCAGCTACTCTGACCCTGTTACTGACAGACCCAGCTACTCTGACCCTGTTACTGAAAGACCCAGCTACTCTGACCCTGTTACTGACAGACCCAGCTACTCTGACCCTGTTACTGAAATACCCAGCTACTCTGACCCTGTTACTGACATACCCAGCTACTCTGACCCTGTTACTGACAGACCCAGCTACTCTGACCCTGTTACTGACAGACCCAGCTACTCTGACCCTGTTACTGAAAGACCCAGCTACTCTGACCCTGTTACTGAAAGACCCAGCTACTCTGACCCTGTTACAGAAAGACCCAGCTACTCTGACCCTGTTACTGAAAGACCCAGCTACTCTGACCCTGTTACTGACAGACCCAGCTACTCTGACCCTGTTACTGACAGACCCAGCTACTCTGACCCTGTTACTGAAAGACCCAGCTACTCTGACCCTGTTACTGACAGACCCAGCTACTCTGACCCTGTTACTGACAGACCCAGCTACTCTGACCCTGTAACTGAAAGACCCAGCTACTCTGACCCTGTTACTGACAGACCCAGCTACTCTGACCCTGTTACTGACAGACCCAGCTACTCTGACCCTGTTACTGACAGACCCAGCTACTCTTACCCTGTTACTGACAGACCCAGCAACTCTGACCCTGTTACTGACAGACCCAGCTACTCTGAACCTGTTACTGAAAGACCCAGCTACTCTGACCCTGTTACTGACAGACCGAGCTACTCTGACCCTGTTACTGAAAGACCCAGCTACTCTGACCCTGTTACTGACAGACCCAGCTACTCTGACCCTGTTACTGAAAGACCCAGCTACTCTGACCCTGTTACTGAAAGACCCAGCTACTCTGACCCTGTTACTGACAGACCCAGCTACTCTGACCCTGTTACTGACAGACCCAGCTACTCTGACCCTGTTACTGACAGACCCAGCTACTCTGACCCTGTTACTGACAGACCCAGCTACTCTGACCCTGTTACTGAAAGACCCAGCTACTCTGACCCTGTTACTGACAGACCCAGCTACTCTGACCCTGTTACTGACAGACCCAGCTACTCTGACCCTGTTACTGAAAGACCCAGCTACTCTGACCCTGTTACTGAAATACCCAGCTACTCTGACCCTGTTACTGACAGACCCAGCTACTCTGACCCTGTTACTGACAGACCCAGCTACTCTGACCCTGTTACTGAAAGACCCAGCTACTCTGACCCTGGTACTGACAGACCCAGCTACTCTGACCCTGTTACTGACAGACCCAGCTACTCTGACCCTGTTACTGACAGACCCAGCTACTCTGACCCTGTTACTGACAGACCCAGCTACTCTGACCCTGTTACTGAAAGACCCAGCTACTCTGACCCTGTTACTGAAAGACCCAGCTACTCTGACCCTGTTACTGAAAGACCCAGCTACTCTGACCCTGTTACTGAAAGACCCAGCTACTCTGACCCTGTTACTGACAGACCCAGCTACTCTGACCCTGTTACTGACAGACCCAGCTACTCTGACCCTGTTACTGACAGACCCCAGCTACTCTGACCCTGTTACTGACAGACCCAGCTACTCTGACCCTGTTACTGAAAGACCCAACTACTCTGACCCTGTTACTGAAAGACCCAGCTACTCTGACCCGGTTACTGACTGACCCAGCTACTCTGACCCTGTTACTGACAGACCCAGCTACTCTGACCCTGTTACTGAAAGACCCAGCCACTCTGACCCTGTTACTGAAAGACCCAGCTACTCTGACCCTGTTACTGACAGACCCAGCTACTCTGACCCTGTTACTGACAGACCCAGCTACTCTGACCCTGTGACTGACAGACCCAGCTACCCTGACCATGTTACTGACAGACCCAGCTACTCTGATCCTGTTACTGAAAGACCCAGCTACTCTGACCCTGTTACTGACAGACCCAGCTACTCTGACCATGTTACTGAAAGACCCAGCTACTCTGACCCTGTTACTGAAAGACCCAGCCACTCTGACCCTGTTACTGAAAGACCCAGCTACTCTGACCCTGTTACTGAAAGACCCAGCTACTCTGACCCTGTTACTGACAGACCCAGCTGCTCTGACCCTGTTTCTGAAAGACCCAGCTACTCTGACCCTGTTACTGACAGACCCAGCTACTCTGACCCTGTTACTGACAGACCCAGCTACTCTGACCCTGTTACTGAAAGACCCAGCTACTCTGACCCTGTTACTGAAAGACCCAGCTACTCTGACCCTGTTACTGAAAGACCCAGCTACTCTGACCCTGTTACTGAAAGACCCAGCTACTCTGACCCTGTTACTGACAGACCCAGCTACTCTGACCCTGTTACTGACAGACCCAGCTACTCTGACCCTGTTACTGAAAGACCCAGCTACTCTGACCCTGTTACTGACAGACCCAGCTACTCTGACCCTGTTACTGACAGACCCAGCTACTCTGACCCTGTAACTGAAAGACCCAGCTACTCTGACCCTGTTACTGACAGACCCAGCTACTCTGACCCTGTTACTGACAGACCCAGCTACTCTGACCCTGTTACTGACAGACCCAGCAACTCTGACCCTGTTACTGACAGACCCAGCTACTCTGAACCTGTTACTGAAAGACCCAGCTACTCTGACCCTGTTACTGACAGACCCAGCTACTCTGACCCTGTTACTGAAAGACCCAGCTACTCTGACCCTGTTACTGACACACCCAGCTACTCTGACCCTGTTACTGAAAGACCCAGCTACTCTGACCCTGTTACTGAAAGACCCAGCTACTCTGACCCTGTTACTGACAGACCCAGCTACTCTGACCCTGTTACTGACAGACCCATTTACTCTGACCCTGTTACTGACAGACCCAACTACTCTGACCCTGTTACTGAAAGACCCAGCTACTCTGACCCTGTTACTGACAGACCCAGCTACTCTGACCCTGGTACTGACAGACGCAGCTACTCTGACCCTGTTACTGAAAGACCCAGCTACTCTGACCCTGTAACTGAAAGACCCAGCTACTCTGACCCTGTTACTGACAGACCCAGCTACTCTGACCCTGTTACTGACAGACCCAGCACACTGCTCTTTCCTCAGACCTGAAACCCAGGCCCCCTTAACCCCTCCCCTACAGAGCAGAAGCACTAGCTGAGTAAACCACAACCACAGACATAGGACTATACATGATATACAATCATATGGACACTCTCCCATATACCCACATATATGTGCACTCATGTAAACAGATACATACATTGACCACTACTAATGTTGGTTAGTCTGATATTATGATGTTGGCATTACAGTACTCATATAAGAGCTAGTCACTGATTGGCTGAGAAGACACACTCAGTACACAGGAAACCCACACTGACATCCTGTTGCAGTTGCCATGGTGATGTCTGTCTCTCTGTTTGTCTGTTTGTCTGTCTACCATTTGGCCTGAGGAAGAGAGTACATCCAAGTTATAAGTAGTTGTTCACCCATGGAGCTGCTATTCTCCTGATGATGTCACACATGTTCTCACTGAGTGCATCATATCTCTGTCTATGTCCTATTTGTTTTCCCACTAATCCTGAAGAAAAAGAGATCGTTAGATACAGAACTACTTCCACAAAGATAAAGAACTACAAATAGCATAGCTCTTAAACTATAATTGACTTGTATGTACCATCACATCCTCTTAAGAGCATCATGGTTATTGTAGTTTCTGATTGTAATTTCTTGCTGCATTCAATTCAGGGAGTCCAACATTGGTGAGGCCTAGATGTGTGGTGGATAAATAATAATTTTGGGATGCCTCAATTAGCTCATACAGATCATGGTGAGGATTTAAATGTTATGATTACTGGATGTTCATCATTTGATAAATCAAACATTAATACTGGCAGGTTGCAGTTATATAGGCCAACCTTAGGCCTCTGTCTCAAGATAGGTCTCTGTCTCAGGATAGGTCTCTGTCTCAGGATAGGTCTCTGTCTCAAGATGGGTCTCTGTCTCAAGATAGGTGTCTGTCTCAAGATAGGTCTCTGTCTCAGGATAGGTCTCTGTCTCAAGATAGGTCTCTGTCTCAGGATAGGTCTCTGTCTCAAGATAGGTTTCTCAGGATTGGACTCTGTCTCAGGATAGGTCTCTGTCTCAGGATAGGTCTCTGTCTCAAGATGGGTCTCTGTCTCAAGATGGGTCTTACTGAAAGACCCAGCTACTCTGACCCTGTTACTGAAAGACCCAGCTACTCTGACCCTGTTACTGACAGACCCAGCTACTCTGACCCTGTTACTGACAGTCCCAGCTACTCTGACCCTGTTACTGACAGACCCAGCTACTCTGACCCTGTAACTGAAAGACCCAGCTACTCTGACCCTGTTACTGACAGACCCAGCTACTCTGACCCTGTTACTGAAAGACCCAGATACTCTGACCCTGTTACTGAAAGACCCAGCTACTCTGACCCTGTTACTGACAGACCCAGCTACTCTGACCCTGTTACTGAAAGACCCAGCTACTCTGACCCTGTTACTGACAGACCCAGCTACTCTGACCCTGTTACTGAAAGACCCAGCTACTCTGACCCTGTTACTGAAAGACCCACCTACTCTGACCCTGTTACTGAAAGACCCAGCTACTCTGACCCTGTTACTGAAAGACCCAGCTACTCTGACCATGTTACTGAAAGACCCAGCTACTCTGACCCTGTTTGTGAAAGACCCAGCTACTCTGACCCTGTTACTGACAGACCCAGCTACTCTGACCCTGTTACTGACAGACCCAGCTACTCTTACCCTGTTACTGAAAGACCCAGATACTCTGACCCTGTTACTGACAGACCCAGCTACTCTGACCCTGTTACTGAAAGACCCAGCTACTCTGAACAACAGGAAGTTAGTGTGGGTTTCCTGTGTACTGAGTGTGTCTTTTCAGCCAATCAGTGACTAACTCTTACATGAGTACTGTAATGCCAACATCATAATATCAGACTTACCAACATTAGTAGTGGTCAATGTATGTATCTGTTTACATGAGTGCACATATATTTGGATATATATTGCATCACTTAACCCTTCAGACCTCCCCTCAGACCTGAAACCCAGGCCCCCCTTAACCCCTCAGTCCTCCCCTCAGACCTGAAACCCAGGCCCCCCTTAACCCCTCAGTCCTCCCCTCAGACCTGAAACCCAGGCCCCCCTTAACGCCTCAGTCCTCCCCTCAGACCTGAAACCCAGGCCCCCCTTAACCCCTCAGTCCTCCCCTCAGACCTGAAACCCAGCCCCCCTTAACCCCTCCCCTACAGAGCAGCAGCACTAGCTGAGTAAACCACAACCACAGACATAGGACTATACATGATATACAATCAGATGGACACTCTCTCATATACCCACATATATGTGCACTCATGTAAACAGATACAAACATTGACCACTACTAATGTTAAGTCTGATATTATGATGTTGGCATTACAGTACTCATATAAGAGCTAGTCACTGATTGGCTGAGAGGACACACTCAGTACACAGGAAACCCACACTGACATCCTGTTGCAGTTGCCATGGTGATGTCTGTCTCTCTGTTTGTCTGTTTGTCTGTCTACCATTTGGCCTGAGGAAGAGAGTACATCCAAGTTATAAGTAGTTGTTCACCCATGGTGCTGCTATTCTCCTGATGATGTCACACATGTTCTCACTGAGTGCATCATATCTCTGTCTATGTCCTATTTGTTTTCCCACTAATCCTGAAGAAAAATAGATTGTTAGATACAGAACTACATCCACAAAGATAAAGAACTACAAATGGCATAGCTCTTAAACTATAATTGACTTGAATGTACCATCACATCCTCTCCAGAGCATCATGGTTATTGTAGTTTCTGATTGTGATTTCTTGCTGCATTCAATTCAGGGTGTCCAACATTGGTGAGGCCTAGATGTGTGGTGGATAAATAATAGTTTTGGGATGCCTCAATTAGCTCATACAGATCATGGTGAGGATTTAAATGTTATGATTACTGGATGTTCATCATTTGATAAATCAAACATTAATACTGGCAGGTTGCAGTTATATAGGCCAACCTTAGGCCTCTGTCTCAAGATAGGTCTCTGTCTCAGGATAGGTCTCTGTCTCAGGATAGGTCTCTGTCTCAGGATAGGTCTCTGTCTCAAGATGGGTCTCTGTCTCAAGATAGGTGTCTGTCTCAAGATAGGTCTCTGTCTCAGGATAGGTCTCTGTCTCAAGATAGGTCTCTGTCTCAGGATAGGTCTCTGTCTCAAGATAGGTCTCTCAGGATTGGACTCTGTCTCAGGATAGGTCTCTGTCTCAGGATAGGTCTCTGTCTCAAGATGGGTCTCTGTCTCAAGATGGGTCTTACTGAAAGACCCAGCTACTCTGACCCTGTTACTGAAAGACCCAGCTACTCTGACCCTGTTACTGACAGACCCAGCTACTCTGACCCTGTTACTGACAGTCCCAGCTACTCTGACCCTGTTACTGACAGACCCAGCTACTCTGACCCTGTAACTGAAAGACCCAGCTACTCTGACCCTGTTACTGAAATACCCAGCTACTCTGACCCTGTTACTGAAAGACCCAGATACTCTGACCCTGTTACTGAAAGACCCAGCTACTCTGACCCTGTTACTGACAGACCCAGCTACTCTGACCCTGTTACTGAAAGACCCAGCTACTCTGACCCTGTTACTGACAGACCCAGCTACTCTGACCCTGTTACTGAAAGACCCAGCTACTCTGACCCTGTTACTGAAAGACCCACCTACTCTGACCCTGTTACTGAAAGACCCAGCTACTCTGACCCTGTTACTGAAAGACCCAGCTACTCTGACCATGTTACTGAAAGACCCAGCTACTCTGACCCTGTTTGTGAAAGACCCAGCTACTCTGACCCTGTTACTGACAGACCCAGCTACTCTGACCCTGTTACTGACAGACCCAGCTACTCTGACCCTGTTACTGAAAGACCCAGCTACTCTGACCCTGTTACTGACAGACCCAGCTACTCTGACCCTGTTACTGAAAGACCCAGCTACTCTGAACAACAGGAAGTTAGTGTGGGTTTCCTGTGTACTGAGTGTGTCTTTTCAGCCAATCAGTGACTAACTCTTACATGAGTACTGTAATGCCAACATCATAATATCAGACTTACCAACATTAGTAGTGGTCAATGTATGTATCTGTTTACATGAGTGCACATATATTTGGATATATATTGCATCACTTAACCCTTCAGACCTCCCCTCAGACCTGAAACCCAGGCCCCCCTTAACCCCTCAGTCCTCCCCTCAGACCTGAAACCCAGGCCCCCCTTAACCCCTCAGTCCTCCCCTCAGACCTGAAACCCAGGCCCCCCTTAACGCCTCAGTCCTCCCCTCAGACCTGAAACCCAGGCCCCCCTTAACCCCTCAGTCCTCCCCTCAGACCTGAAACCCAGCCCCCCTTAACCCCTCCCCTACAGAGCAGCAGCACTAGCTGAGTAAACCACAACCACAGACATAGGACTATACATGATATACAATCAGATGGACACTCTCTCATATACCCACATATATGTGCACTCATGTAAACAGATACAAACATTGACCACTACTAATGTTAAGTCTGATATTATGATGTTGGCATTACAGTACTCATATAAGAGCTAGTCACTGATTGGCTGAGAGGACACACTCAGTACACAGGAAACCCACACTGACATCCTGTTGCAGTTGCCATGGTGATGTCTGTCTCTCTGTTTGTCTGTTTGTCTGTCTACCATTTGGCCAGAGGAAGAGAGTACATCCAAGTTATAAGTAGTTGTTCACCCATGGAGCTGCTATTCTCCTGATGATGTCACACATGTTTTCACTGAGTGCATCATATCTCTGTCTATGTCCTATTTGTTTTCCCACTAATCCTGAAGAAAAATAGATTGTTAGATACAGAACTACATCCACAAAGATAAAGAACTACAAATGGCATAGCTCTTAAACTATAATTGACTTGAATGTACCATCACATCCTCTCCAGAGCATCATGGTTATTGTAGTTTCTGATTGTGATTTCTTGCTGCATTCAATTCAGGGTGTCCAACATTGGTGAGGCCTAGATGTGTGGTGGATAAATAATAGTTTTGGGATGCCTCAATTAGCTCATACAGATCATGGTGAGGATTTAAATGTTATGATTACTGGATGTTCATCATTTGATAAATCAAACATTAATACTGGCAGGTTGCAGTTATATAGGCCAACCTTAGGTCTCTGTCTCAAGATAGGTCTCTGTCTCAATATAGGTCTCTGTGTCAAGATAGGTCTCTGTCTCAAGATAGGTCTCTGTCTCAAGATAGGCCTCTGTCTCAGGATAGGTCTCTGTCTCAAGATAGGTATCTGTCTCAAGATAGGTCTCTGTCTCAGGATAGGTCTCTGTCTCAGGATAGGTCTCTGTCTCAGGATAGGTCTCTGTCTCAGGATAGGTCTCTGTCTCAAGATATGTCTCTGTCTCAGGATAGGTCTCTGTCTCAGGATAGGTCTCTGTCTCAAGATAGGTCTCTGTCTCAAGATAGGCCTCTGTCTCAAGATAGGCCTCTGTCTCAAGATAGGTCTCTGTCTCAACAGTCTTTTCTTAGGGGGTCAAAATTGACACCAGAATGAGTGTTTGGTTCTTCATGTTGTATTTGATGATTTTGCAGCAGATTGACTTGACCAGGTGCTGCTAGTTAGGTGTTGCTGTCTACAGTGACCAACTTAAAGCTGAATATTTTCCATTGACGTCACGTTACTTTGAAACCTGTTTACCTCGATGCAAGACCCTCCTCTTCATGTCACAACATGGGTTTCAGAGAAAAGGACCACAAGCTGAAAACTTTCCACTCCATCGAACCAATCGCTGCTCGTATGCCCTTTCATGGTAAAGTACATCTAGTCATGAACACGGAAATACGCAGCAAAGACCTTGTTACTCAAAGACCCAGCTACTCTCTGACAGTCACCATCAGACCATCAGACCACCAGATGGACAGGCTGTGTGTTGCTCTGATTGCATTCTTATGTGAGTAACTTGTTTTACTGGGCCTTATAGCTGGATGATAGCTGATTTCTTGATGTGGTTTTATGGTTGACTAGATTCGTTTTCTTATTATTCTGATATTGTGGTAAAGACATGAGGTTTATATTTTACATGTGGAGAAGTTTATGTTATCAAAGTGACATTCTGTGATTCATCCTAACACTGTTCCTCTGCTACCTGTAGATGCTGTTTCCACCAGTCAGTTCATCCTAACACTGTTCCTCTGCTACCTGTAGGTGCTGTTTCCTCCAGTCAGTTCATCCTAACACTGTTCCTCTGCTACCTGTAGGTGCTGTTTCCTCCAGTCAGTTCATCCTAACACTGTTCCTCTGCTACCTGTAGGTGCTGTTTCCTCCAGTCAGTTCATCCTAACACTGTTCCTCTGCTACCTGTAGGTGCTGTTTCCTCCAGTCAGTTCATCCTAACACTGTTCCTTCCTCTGCTACCTGTAGGTGCTGTTTCCTCCAGTCAGTTCATCCTAACACTGTTCCTCTGCTACCTGTAGGTGCTGTTTCCTCCAGTCAGTTCATCCTAACACTGTTCCTCTGCTACCTGTAGGTGCTGTTTCCTCCAGTCAGTTCATCCTAACACTGTTCCTCTGCTACCTGTAGGTGCTGTTTCCTCCAGTCAGTTCATCCTAACACTGTTCCTCTGCTACCTGTAGGTGCTGTTTCCTCCAGTCAGTTCATCCTAACACTGTTCCTCTGTTACCTGTAGGTGCTGTTTCCTCCAGTCAGTTCATCCTAACACTGTTCCTCTGCTACCTGTAGGTGCTGTTTCCTCCAGTCAGGATGGGATCTCTGCAGCAGAGGTGGAGCTGAGAGTCAGACCAGGAGACAACATCAATCTCTACTGTGACTGTATCATAACTATTGGAGTATACATTATGTGGTATAGGAACTGTTCTCACAAGTACCAGCCACCTCTTGTTATTTCAACTACTTTTTTGATTCCCAACCCTTTCCCTGGATATAATGTGGTGTGGAACCCCTCTAACAACTCCTATGATCTACTGATTGAGAACATCACTGAATCTGACCTGGGACTCTACTACTGTGGGACTATGGAGACTAACGTGGTGGAAGAAGGAAAACTAATTAAACAGAAAGAGGTCTACCACTATGGAAACATCATCACTAGGATTTCACTTGGTAAGAACAATTGTTATTCTATATATAGATCTTCTTGCTGTATCTTTAGTATTATTAGTATTGTATTATTATTGGTGTGTCTGGGTTCCTTGAATGAGAGAGGTTCAGTTGTAAGGAACGCCAAAGAAAATGTATGTTATTTTGAATCAATCATCCGAGGCTGATCAATAAATAATACATATAATTAAATAATAATTAAAACATTGCCTCAAGATCATCTTTAAACATCCATTCAGCAGTAGACAATCTAAGAATGTAGTTCTGTTTGTGTTTAATGTTTTGTCCAGACGTCAGTCCTCCTGAGTCCTCCTCCTCCTCTCCTCCCGAGTCCCACCCCTCCTCTCCTCCTGTAGACTGTGGACTGTGTTGGATGTTGCTGTTCAGTCTGTGTCCTGTGTCTGCTCTCCTCTCCTATTCCTGTGTGTACTACTTCTACAGAACAACAGGTACACTCACTCTCTCACTCTCTGTCAGGAGTCACTTTTTCACTCATTCATTTTTTAAGTCTGGGTATTCCTAATCAACCTTTCTTATTATTCAAATAATTAGCTATGTTTTTAACCTTCGTTTGAAAAGCATCTTGACCACAATATGTAAACATCTACTTACTTTGAACTGATGTGTCCTAGTTTGACCTCAAACGTGGTGTTTTAATGGTGAGAACTCTCCCTCTGCAGCTCCAACTGAGACTCAGGTTCCTCTGAACAGGACTACGACCAGGGGAAGTGACAGCAGTGTGCAGACTACAGTCAAGGTGGGTGTTGTAGTTTTATTTTTGGCAGTCATCTTGATTTGTAGTCCATGTGTTTGGCAACCCAGCCTTATTCAAATACTATTTTCAATGTCAGATATGATCATTAAAAACAGAAGGAAAAAAGCAAAAATACATAATGTATAATCCTAATGTATGATCATATATAATTTATATTAACAGATTATTAATTTAATCTCTCACTCTCTCGCTCTCCTTGTCTCCCTCTCTTTCTCTCGCTCTCTCGCTCATTCTGACTTCAGTACCTATACATCCATCAATACCCGCAGATTGTGAGACCTGTACCATCCATCAATACCAGCATAGTGTGAGACCTATACCATCCATCAATACCAGCAGTGTGAGACCTATACCAGCCATCAATACCAGCAGAGTGAGAGACCTATACCAGCCATCAATACCAGCATAGTGTGAGACCTATACCAGCCATCAATACCAGCAGTGTGAGACCTATACCATCCATCAATACCAGCAGAGTGAGAGACCTATACCAGCCATCAATACCAGCAGAGTGTGAGACCTATACCAGCCATCAATACCAGCAGAGTGTGAGACCTATACCAGCCATCAATATCAGCAGATTGTGAGACCTATACCAGCCATCAATACCAGCAGAGTGTGAGACCTATACCAGCCATCAATACCAGCAGAGTGTGAGACCTATACCAGCCATCAATATCAGCAGATTGTGAGACCTATACCAGCCATCAATACCAGCAGAGTGTGAGACCTATACCAGCCATCAATACCAGCAGAGTGTGAGACCTATACCATCCATCAATACCAGCAGAGTGTGAGACCTATACCAGCCATCAATACCAGCAGAGTGTGAGACCTATACCAGCCATCAATACCAGCAGTGTGAGACCTATACCAGCCATCAATACCAGCAGAGTGTGAGACCTATACCAGCCATCAATACCAGCAGAGTGTGAGACCTATACCAGCCATCAATACCAGCAGAGTGTGAGACCTATACCATCCATCAATACCAGCAGAGTGTGAGACATATACCAGCCATCAATACCAGCAGAGTGTGAGACCTATACCAACCATCAATACCAGCAGAGTGTGAGACCTATACCAGCCATCAATACCAGCAGAGTGTGAGACCTATACCAGCCATCAATACCAGCAGAGTGTGAGACCTATACCAGCCATCAATACCAGCAGAGTGTGAGACCTATACCATCCATCAATACCAGCAGAGTGTGAGACCTATACCAGCCATCAATACCAGCAGATTGTGAGACCTATACCAGCCATCAATACCAGCAGAGTGTGATACCTATACCAGCCATCAATACCAGCAGAGTGTGAGACCTATACCATCCATCAATACCAGCAGAGTGTGAGACCTATACCAGCCATCAATACCAGCAGAGTGTGAGACCTATACCATCCATCAATACCAGCAGAGTGTGAGACCTATACCAGCCATCAATACCAGCAGAGTGTGAGACCTATACCAGCCATCAATACCAGCAGAGTGTGAGACCTATACCAGCCATCAATACCAGCAGAGTGTGAGACCTATACCATCCTTCAATACCAGCAGAGTTTGAGACCTATACCAGCCATCAATACCAGCAGAGTGTGAGACCTATACCAACCATCAATACCAGCAGAGTGTGAGACCTATACCATGCATCAATACCAGCAGAGTGTGAGACCTATACCATGCATCAATACCAGCAGAGTGTGAGACCTATACCAGCCATCAATACCAGCAGAGTGTGAGACCTATACCAGCCATCAATACCAGCAGAGTGTGAGACCTATACCAGCCATCAATACCAGCAGAGTGTGAGACCTATACCAGCCATCAATACCAGCAGAGTGTGAGACCTATACCATCCATCAATACCAGCAGAGTGTGAGACCTATACCAGCCATCAATGCCAGCAGAGTGTGAGACCTATACCAGCCATCAATACCAGCAGAGTGTGAGACCTATACCAGCCATCAATACCAGCAGAGTGACACCTATACCATCCATCAATACCAGCAGAGTGTGAGACCTATACCATCCATCAATACCAGCAGAGTGTGAGACCTATACCATCCATCAATACCAACAGAGTGAGACCTATACCATCCATCAATACCAGCAGAGTGTGAGACCTATACCAGCCATCAATACCAGCAGATTGTGAGACCTATACCATCCATCAATACCAGCAGAGTGTGAGACCTATACCAACCATCAATACCAGCAGAGTGAGACCTATACCATCCATCAATACCTGCAGAGTGAGAGACCTATACCATCCATCAATTACAGCAGAGTGAGACCTATACCATCCATCAATACCAGCAGAGTGAGACCTATACCATCCATCAATACCAGCAGAGTGTGAGACCTGTACCAATATAGCTGGGAAGGTGTGACAACGACAGTTTTGATATTTTTAAGAGTTACTTAATTTTGGGGGGAATATTTTAATGTATTTTTTACTTGTTTTAAACCGTTTCATACTAGTGATTTCTTTTTTAACTTTTGTTTGTAGCCCTTTAATGAGAATAACGAAATTGATTTAGAAAATGTTTTTAAGCTCAGGGAAAATGGTTAAATAGCTTTTGATATAGTTGTTGTTTTGTAATTGTATTAATTGTAGTTGTGTAAATTAATTGTATTTCATTTGTAAGTGTATTGATATGTGTTAATGTAGCTGAATAAATGTAAATGCAAATATTGATTCAGTTTAATTTGATTTCATGTCATCATTTCTTTGTCTCCCCTTAAGGTCTTTGAGTACAAGGTCATGCTATTTGGTTTGACAAATTCTCCAGCAAACCTTTGAGGTATTTGAGGGTGTGGCTTAGATGTGAAGAGTTGTGATTTAGAGGTGAAGAGGGTGTGGCTTAGAGACGAAGAGGGTGTGGCTTTAGAGGATGACAGATATGCATAACCAGAGCATGGAGGCTAAGGGGCGTGATTTAAATGTTACGTGGTGTAGCTTAGAACCGAAGGGGTGTGATTTTAGGAGCTAATGGGGCGTGGCTTAAGAGGAAGACAGCGTTGTTGATTAGAACCACAGTAGTTTCTGTGGTTTCATACAAACACGTCGCCCAGGAATCTTTAACCTTGTTCCTGTAAAGCTACCGTCCTGTTGGTTACAACTGGGGTTGGAGCGAAAACCTACAGGAGGGTAGCTCTCCACAAACAGTGTTGGAGAGCCCTGACGTGGCCTATGGCTCAACATTTTAAGTGTCTTAAATGTAGCTCTGTAAAGCTTTCAGTGAAACCACATTCTCAATAGAGTTACATAGTGAAATCAGGTTGATTATACCACAGAACAGGAGAATCTCTGAAAATAGCCATTTCATTCCAGAAGATAACCATTACAAATACAAATCATACATGAAAAGTAGCTCAATCTAAAATAACAAATCCATTACAATACAACTACTATTTTGTAGACCTTTTCAAATGGTAAAAAACCTTTATAAAATAAAATAGAAATAAAATAAAAACTGGTTTAAAAGCAATCTCTAAGCCCTTACTAAAAATTCACCAAAATAAAGCAATAAAAACCATCTGGGTAATAGAGAAAGAATGAGACAAACCAGCAGATGATGGTGTGAAGAAATCACATGACAACAGTTTCATGCTGATCTCATTGGACACGTAGAAGCGAAGTTCAATTCACTATAGACATGGAGAATGACTGGTCTCTGCCTCTTTTCTGGACTTCCCTCTTCTCCTTACCAACTCCTGGTTTTAACACAACAACACAACATGTTAAACTGTTGTTATATCACTGTACTGGATGAGAAGTTAAGTTAACACAAACTGATATGAGTATCCCCATGTCCTGACCCACCGTGTGTTTTCCCGACCCAGAAGGCAGCAGGAATGAGGAACAGAAACAGAGCTCTGGAGACCACCACCAGGACCCAGCTCAGACCATAAATACATAATTATAATAAATTATAATAATCATAATATTTGCAAAATAAAATGATGTTTTTCTGAGATTATAATGTTCCGTGGTATAATTCACCTGACTTCTCTATGTAACTCTATTGAGAATGTGGTTGAAAGCTTTACTGAGCTACTTTTAGTAAACTTCAACCATAGGCTAGGTGTTTGTATGAAACCACAGAAACTGCTGTGGTTCTGTTCAGCATCTGTCTTCCTCTAAAGACACACCCCCTTAGCATCTAAGCCACACCTTCTTAGCCTAAGAGTCAGATTCTTGTCACTTCTAAGCCAACCCTCTTAATATGTTAGCCACACCTGCTAATTGTCTAAGCCACACCCTCAAACAAAAACCTCTGAAAGGTTGCTGGAGCCTTTCCAAACAGAATGGTATGACCTTAACATAGAGGAGACCATAGGGCAGAATTTCCCAAACTTGGTCCTGCGAACCCCAAGGGGTGCACATTTAAAAAACCAAAACGTTCCATAGGGGTAGACTGCGTCAGTCTTGGATCATCTGTCTTGCAAGTAGCGCTGTCACATTATCTCCTTTTGATACAAGCAGTGTCTTCACATTTCACCACACCTAATTTTATAATCAATTCTAAATGCTTACAATGAAAGTAAAATCAGTAAATCAAATTAAACTAAATCAATATTTATTCAAGGTACATTTAAAACATATCAGTTCCCTATACAAAAATATATATGACCATATTTCATGAAGTTTTGAAAATATTATTTTACTCTGATAGATTCAATGCAGGTGTGTTCTACAGTCAAATTAATGCAAGCTTAAAAACATCAATTTTAATAATTATAAAGGCAAAAAATAATACTCAACCATAATAAAATGACTCTAAACTCATTGTCATACGTTGAGAGAGAGAGAAAGATATTGGAAGTTAAAATTATTCCATAAAAAGTAAAAGAACTGGTAATAACATCAAAGTTCTTGTCCTCCCAGTTAAGTCTATAATGGTTCAAGTCTAACACCCTGCTGGTATTGATGGCTGGGATAGGTCTCACTCTGCTGGTATTGATGGATGGTATAGGTCTCACTCTGCTGGTATTGATGGATGGTATAGGTCTCACACCCTGCTGGTATTGATGGATGGTATAGGTCTCACACTCTGCTGGTATTGATGGATGGTATAGGTCTCACACCCTGCTGGTATTGATGGATGGTATAGGTCTCACCCTGCTGGTATTGATGGCTGGTATAGGTCTCACACTCTGCTGGTATTGATGGATGATATAGGTCTCACCCTGCTGGTATTGATGGATGGTATAGGTCTCACACTCTGATGGTATTGATGGATGGTATAGGTCTCACTCTGCTGGTATTGATGGATGGTATAGGTCTGCCACTCTGCTGGAATTGATGGCTGGTATAGGTCTCACACTCTGCTGGTATTGATGGCTGGTATAGGTCTCACACTCTGCTGGTATTGATGGATGGAATAGGTCTCACTCTGCTGGTATTGATGGATGGTATAGGTCCCACTCTGCTGGTATTGATGGCTGGTATAGGTCTCACACTCTGCTGGTATTGATGGATGGTATAGGTCTCACACTCTGCTGGTATTGATGGATGGTATAGGTCTCACACCCTGCTGGTATTGATGGATGGTATAGGTCTCACCCTGCTGGTATTGATGGCTGGTATAGGTCTCACACTCTGCTGGTATTGATGGATGATATAGGTCTCACCCTGCTGGTATTGATGGATGGTATAGGTCTCACACTCTGATGGTATTGATGGATGGTATAGGTCTCACTCTGCTGGTATTGATGGATGGTATAGGTCTGCCACTCTGCTGGAATTGATGGCTGGTATAGGTCTCACACTCTGCTGGTATTGATGGCTGGTATAGGTCTCACACTCTGCTGGTATTGATGGATGGAATAGGTCTCACTCTGCTGGTATTGATGGATGGTATAGGTCCCACTCTGCTGGTATTGATGGCTGGTATAGGTCTCACACTCTGCTGGTATTGATGGATGGTATAGGTCTCTCACTCTGCTGGAATTGATGGCTGGTATAGGTCTCACACTCTGCTGGTATTGATGGCTGGTATAGGTCTCACACTCTGCTGGTATTGATGGATGGTATAGGTCTCACACTTTGCTGGTATTGATGGCTGGTATAGGTCTCACACTCTGCTGGTATTGATGGCTGGTATAGGTCTCACACTCTGCTGGTATTGATGGATGGTATAGGTCTCACACTCTGCTGGTATTGATGGATGGTACAGGTCTCTCACTCTGCTGGTATTGATGGCTGGTATAGGTATCACACTCTGCTGGTATTGATGGCTGGTATAGGTCTCACACTCTGCTGGTATTGATGGATGGTACAGGTCTCACACTCTGCTGGTATTGATGGATGGTATAGGTCTCACACTCTGCTGGTATTGATGGCTGGTATAGGTCTCACACTCTGCTGGTATTGATGGCTGGTATAGGTCTCAAACTCTGCTGGTATTGATGGATGGTATAAGTCTCACACTGCTGGTATTGATGGATGGTACAGGTCTCACACTCTGCTGGTATTGATGGCTGGTATAGGTCTCACACTCTGCTGGTATTGATGGCTGGTATAGGTCTCACACTCTGCTGGTATTGATGGCTGGTATAGGTCTCACACTCTGCTGGTATTGATGGCTGGTATAGGTCTCACACTCTGCTGGTATTGATGGATGGTATAGGTCTCAGAATCTGCTGGTATTGATGGATGGTACAGGTCTCACACTCTGCTGGTATTGATGGATGGTATAGGTCTCTCACTCTGCTGGTATTGATGGATGGTATAGGTCTCACACTCTGCTGGTATTGATGGCTGGTATAGGTCTCACACTCTGCTGGTATTGATGGCTGGTATAGGTCTCACACTCTGCTGGTATTGATGGATGGTATAGGTCTCACACTCTGCTGGTATTGATGGATGGTACAGGTCTCACACTCTGCTCGTATTGATGGATGGTATAGGTCTATCACTCTGCTGGTATTGATGGATGGTATAGGTCTCACACTCTGCTGGTATTGATGGCTGGTATAGGTCTCACACTCTGCTGGTATTGATGGATGGTATAGGTCTCACACTCTGCTGGTATTGATGGATGGTACAGGTCTCACACTCTGCTGGTATTGATGGATGGTACAGGTCTCACACTCTGCTGGTATTGATGATGGTAAAGGTCTCACACTCTGCTGGAATTGATGGCTGGTACAGGTCTCACACTCTGCTGGTATTGATGGATGGTATAGGTCTCACACTCTGCTGGTATTGATGGATGGTATAGGTCTCACACTCTGCTGGTATTGATGGATGGTACATGTCTCACACTCTGCTGGTATTGATGGATGGTATAGGTCTCTCACTCTGCTGGTATTGATGGATGGTATAGGTCTCACACTCTGCTGGTATTGATGGCTGGTATAGGTCTCACACTCTGCTGGTATTGATGGATGGCATAGGTCTCACACTCTGCTGGTATTGATGGATGGTATAGGTCTCACACTCTGCTGGTATTGATGGATGGTACAGGTCTCACACTCTGCTGGTATTGATGGATGGTACAGATCTCACACTCTGCTGGTATTGATGGATGGTATAGGTCTCACACTCTGCTGGTATTGATGGCTGGTATAGGTCTCACACTCTGCTGGTATTGATGGATGGTACAGGTCTCACACTCTGCTGGTATTGATGGATGGTATAGGTCTCACACTCTGCTGGTATTGATGGCTGGTACAGGTCTCACACTATGCTGGTATTGATGGCTGGTATAGGTCTCACAATCTGCGGGTATTGATGGATGTATAGGTACTGAAGTCATAGTGAGCGAGAGAGCGAGAGAAAGAGAGAGAGACAAGGAGACAGAGAGAGAGACAAGGAGAGCGAGAGAGTGAGAGATTAAATTAATAATCTGTTAATATTAATTATATATGATCATACATTAGGATTATACATTATGTATTTTTGCTTTTTTCCTTCTGTTTTTAATGATCATATCTGACATTGAAAATAGTCTTTGAATAAGGCTGGGTTGCCAAACACATGGACTACAAATCAAGATGACTACCAAAAATAAACTACAACACCCACCTTGACTGTAGTCTGCACACTGCTGTCGCTTCCCCTGGTCGTAGTCCTGTTCAGAGGAACCTGAGTCTCAGTTGGAGCTGCAGAGGGAGAGTTCTCACCATTAAAACACCACGTTTGAGGTCAAACTAGGACACATCAGTTCAAAGTAAGTAGATGTTTACATATTGTGGTCAAGATGCTTTTCAAACGAAGGTTACAAACATAGCTAATTATTTGAATAATAAGAAAGGTTGATTAGGAATACCCAGACTTAAAAAATGAATGAGTGAAAAAGTGACTCCTGACAGAGAGTGAGAAAGTGAGTGTACCTGTTGTTCTGCAGAAGTAGTAGACACAGGAATAGGAGAGGAGAGCAGACACAGGACACAGACTGAACAGCAACATCCAACACAGTCCACAGTCTACATCAGGAGAGGAGGAGGAGGACTCAGGAGGAGGGGAGGAGGAGGAGGAGGAGGAGGACTCAGGAGGACTGACGTCTGGACAAAACATTAAACACAAACAGAACTACATTCTTAGATTGTCTACTGCTGAATGGATGTTTAAAGATGATCTTGAGGCAATGTTTTAATTATTATTTAATTATATGTATTATTTATTGATCAGCCTCGGATGATTGATTCAAAATAACATACATTTTCTTTGGCGTTCCTTACAACTGTACCTCTCTCATTCAATGAACCCAGACACACCAATAATAATACAATATTAATAATACTAAAGATACAGCAAGAAGATCTATATATAGAATAATAATTGTTCTTACCAAGTGAAATCCTAGTGGTGATGTTTCCATAGTGATAGACCCCTTTCTGTTTAAGAAAACCTTTCCCTTCATCATCCTCCATCTTGTACTCCATAGTCCCACAGTAGTAGAGTCCCAGGTCAGATTCAGAGATGTTCTCAATCAGTAGATCATAGGAGTTGTTAGAGGGGTTCCACACCACATTATATCCAGTTAAAGGGTTGGGATTATCAGAAATGTCCTGAAGAGTTTGGTGAACGTTGTAAGTTGAAATAACAAGAGGCGGCTGGTACTTGTGAGAACAGTTCCTATACCACATAATGAATACTCCAGTAGTTATGTTGCAGTCACAGTAGAGAGTGATGTTGTCTCCTGGTCTGACTCTCAGCTCCACCTCTGCTGCAGAGATCCCATCCTGACTGGAGGAAACAGCACCTACAGGTAGCAGAGGAACAGTGTTAGGATGAACTGACTGGAGGAAACAGCACCTACAGGTAGCAGAGGAACAGTGTTAGGATGAACTGACTGGAAGAAACAGCACCTACAGGTAGCAGAGGAACAGTGTTATGATGAACTGACTGGAGGAAACAGCACCTACAGGTAGCAGAGGAACAGTGTTAGGATGAACTGACTGGTGGAAACAGCATCTACAGGTAGCAGAGGAACAGTGTTAGGATGAACTGACTGGTGGAAACAGCACCTACAGGTAGCAGAGGAACAGTGTTAGGATGAACTGACTGGAGGAAACAGCACCTACAGGTAGCAGAGGAACAGTGTTAGGATGAACAGACTGGTGGAAACAGCATCTACAGGTAGCAGAGGAACAGTGTTAGGATGAACTGACTGGTGGAAACAGCATCTACAGGTAGCAGAGGAACAGTGTTAGGATGAACTGACTGGAGGAAACAGCACCTACAGGTAGCAGAGGAACAGTGTTAGGATGAACTGACTGGAGGAAACAGCACCTACAGGTAGCAGAGGAACAGTGTTAGGATGAACTGACTGGTGGAAACAGCACCTACAGGTAGCAGAGGAACAGTGTTAGGATGAACTGACTGGAGGAAACAGCACCTACAGGTAGCAGAGGAACAGTGTTAGGATGAACTGACTGGTGGAAACAGCACCTACAGGTAGCAGAGGAACAGTGTTAGGATGAATCACAGAATGTCACTTTGATATCATAAACTTCTCCACATGTAAAATATAAACCTCATGTCTTTACCACAATATCAGAATAATAAGATAACAGATCTAGTCAACCATAAAACCACATCAAGAAATCAGCTATCATCCAGCTATAAGGCCCAGTAAAACAAGTTACTCACATAAGAATGCAATCAGAGCAACACACAGCCTGTCCATCTGGTGGTCTGATGGTCTGATGGTGACTGTCAGAGAGTAGCTGGGTCTTTGAGTAACAAGGTCTTTGCTGCGTATTTCCGTGTTCATGACTAGATGTACTTTACCATGAAAGGGCATACGAGCAGCGATTGGTTCGATCGAGTGGAAAGTTTTCAGCTTGTGGTCCTTTTCTCTGAAACCCATGTTGTGACATGAAGAGGAGGGTCTAGCATTGAGGTAAACAGGTTTCACACCAACATGACGTCAATGGAAAATATTCAGCTTTAAGTTGGTCACTGTATATAGCAACACCTAACTAGCAGCACCTGGTCAAGTCAATCTGCTGCAACATCATCAAATACAACATGAAGTACCAAACACTCATTCTGGTGTCAATTTTGACCCCCTAAGAAAAGACTGTTGAGACAGAGACCTATCTTGAGACAGAGGCCTATCTTGAGACAGAGACCTATCCTGAGACAGAGACCTATCCTGAGACAGAGACCTATCCTGAGACAGAGACCTATCCTGAGACAGAGACCTATTCTGAGACAGAGACCTATCCTGAGACAGAGACCTATCTTGAGACAGAGACCTATCTTGAGACAGAGACCTATCCTGAGACAGAGGCCTATCTTGAGACAGAGACCTATATTGATACAGAGACCTATCTTGAGACAGAGACCTATATTGAGACAGAGACCTATCTTGAGACAGAGACCTATCTTGAGACAGAGACCTATCTTGAGACAGAGACCTATCTTGAGGCAGAGACCTATCCTGAGACAGAGACCTATCCTGAGACAGAGACCTATCTTGAGACAGAGACCTAAGGTTGGCCTATATAACTGCAACCTGCCAGTATTAATGTTTGATTTATCAAATGATGAACATCCAGTAATCATAACATTTAAATCCTCACCATGATCTGTATGAGCTAATTGAGGCATCCCAAAATTATTATTTATCCACCACACATCTAGGCCTCACCAATGTTGGACACCCTGAATTGAATGCAGCAAGAAATTACAATCAGAAACTACAATAACCATGATGCTCTGGAGAGGATGTGATGGTACATTCAAGTCAAGTATAGTTTAAGAGCTATGCCATTTGTAGTTCTTTATCTTTGTGGATGTAGTTCTGTATCTAACGATCTCTTTTTCTTCAGGATTAGTGGGAAAACAAATAGGACATAGACAGAGATATGATGCACTCAGTGAGAACATGTGTGACATCATCAGGAGAATAGCAGCACCATGGGTGAACAACTACTTATAACTTGGATGTACTCTCTTCCTCAGGCCAAATGGTAGACAGACAAACAGACAAACATCACCATGGCAACTGCAACAGGATGTCAGTGTGGGTTTCCTGTGTACTGAGTGTGTCTTTTCAGCCAATCAGTGACTAACTCTTATATGAGTACTGTAATGCCAACATCATAATATCAGACTTACCAACATTAGTAGTGGTCAATGTATGTATCTGTTTACATCAGTGCACATATATGTGGGTATATGGGAGAGTGTCCATATGATTGTGTATCATGTATAGTCCTATGTCTGTGGTTGTGGTTTACTCAGCTAGTGCTTCTGCTCTGTAGGGGAGGGGTTAAGGGGGGCCTGGGTTTCAGGTCTGAGGAAAGAGCAGTGAGCTGGGTCTGTCAGTAACAGGGTCAGAGTAGCTGGGTCTGTCAGTAACAGGGTCAGAGTAGCTGGGTCTGTCAGTAACAGGGTCAGAGTAGCTGTGTCTTTCAGTAACAGGGTCAGAGTAGCTGGGTCTGTCAGTAACAGGGTCAGAGTAGCTGGGTCTGTCAGTAACAGGGTCAGAGTAGCTGGGTCTGACAGTAACAGGGTCAGAGTAGCTGGGTCTTTCAGTAACAGGGTCAGAGTAGCTGGGTCTGTCAGTAACAAGGTCAGAGTAGCTGGGTCTTTCAGTAACAGGGTCAGAGTAGCTGGGTCTTTCAGTAACAGGGTCAGAGTAGCTGGGTCTTTCAGTAACAGGGTCAGAGTAGCTGGGTCTGTCAGTAACAAGGTCAGAGTAGCTGGGTCTTTCAGTAACAGGGTCAGAGTAGCTGGGTCTTTCAGTAACAGGGTCAGAGTAGCTGGGTCTGTCAGTAACAGGGTCAGAGTAGCTGGGTCTTTCAGTAACAGGGTCAGAGTATCTGGGTCTGTCAGTAACAGGGTCAGAGTAGCTGGGTCTGTCAGTAACAGGGTCAGAGTAGCTGGGTCTGACAGTAACAGGGTCAGAGTAGCTGGGTCTTTCAGTAACAGGGTCAGAGTAGCTGGGTCTTTCAGTAACAGGGTCAGAGTAGCTGGGTCTTTCAGTAACAGGGTCAGAGTAGCTTGGTCTGTCAGTAACAGGGTCAGAGTAGCTGGGTCTTTCAGTAACAGGGTCAGAGTAGCTGGGACTTTCAGTAACAGGGTCAGAGTAGCTGGGTCTGTCAGTAACAGGGTCAGAGTAGCTGGGTCTTTCAGTAACAGGGTCAGAGTAGCTGGGTCTGTCAGAAACAGGGTCAGAGTAGCTGGGTCTTTCATTAACAGGGTCAGAGTAGCTGGGTCTTTCAGTAACAGGGTCAGAGTAGCTGGGTCTTTCAGTAACAGGGTCAGAGTAGCTGGGTCTTTCAGTAACAGGGTCAGAGTAGCTGGGTATTTCAGTTACAGGGTCAGAGTAGCTGGGTTTTTCAGTAACAGGGTCAGAGTAGCTGGGTCTTTCAGTAACAGGGTCAGAGTAGCTGTGTCTGTCAGTAACAGGGTCAGCATAGCTGGGTCTTTCAGTAACAGGGTCAGAGTAGCTGGGTCTTTCAGTAACAGGGTCAGAGTAGCTGGGTCTTTCAGTAACAGGGTCAGAGTAGCTGGGTCTGTCAGTAACAGGGTCAGAGTAGCTGGGTCTTTCAGTAACAGGGTCAGAGTAGCTGGGTCTTTCAGTAACAGGGTCAGAGTAGCTGGGTCTGTCAGTAACAGGGTCAGAGTAGCTGGGACTGTCAGTAACAGGGTCAGAGTAGCTGGGTCTGTCAGTAACAGGGTCAGAGTAGCTGGGTCTTTCAGTAACAGGGTCAGAGTAGCTGGGTCTTTCAGTAAGACCCATCTTGAGACAGAGACCCATCTTGAGACAGAGACCTATCCTGAGACAGAGACCTATCTTGAGACAGAGACCTATCCTGAGACAGAGACCTATCCTGAGACAGAGACCTATCTTGAGACAGAGACCCATCTTGAGACAGAGACCCATCTTGAGACAGAGACCTATATTGAGACAGAGACCTATCTTGAGACAGAGACCTATCCTGAGACAGAGACCTATCTTGAGACAGAGACCTATCTTGAGACAGAGACCCATCTTGAGACAGAGACCTATCTTGAGACAGAGACCCATCCTGAGACAGAGACCTATCCTGAGACAGAGACCTATCTTGAGACAGAGGCCTAAGGTTGGCCTATATAACTGCAACCTGCCAGTATTAATGTTTGATTTATCAAATGATGAACATCCAGTAATCATAACATTTAAATCCTCACCATGATCTGTATGAGCTAATTGAGGCATCCCAAAATTATTATTTATCCACCACACATCTAGGCCTCACCAATGTTGGACACCCTGAATTGAATGCAGCAAGAAATTACAATCAGAAACTACAATAACCATGATGCTCTGGAGAGGATGTGATGGTACATTCAAGTCAATTATAGTTTAAGAGCTATGCCATTTGTAGTTCTTTATCTTTGTGGATGTAGTTCTGTATCTAACGATCTCTTTTTCTTCAGGATTAGTGGGAAAACAAATAGGACATAGACAGAGATATGATGCACTCAGTGAGAACATGTGTGACATCATCAGGAGAATAGCAGCACCATGGGTGAACAACTACTTATAACTTGGATGTACTCTCTTCCTCAGGCCAAATGGTAGACAGACAAACAGACAAACAGAGAGACAGACATCACCATGGCAACTGCAACAGGATGTCAGTGTGGGTTTCCTGTGTACTGAGTGTGTCTTTTCAGCCAATCAGTGACTAGCTCTTATATGAGTACTGTAATGCCAACATCATAATATCAGACTTACCAACATTAGTAGTGGTCAATGTATGTATCTGTTTACATGAGTGCACATATATGTGGGTATATGGGAGAGTGTCCATATGATTGTGTATCATGTATAGTCCTATATCTGTGGTTGTGGTTTACTCAGCTAGTGCTTCTGCTCTGTAGGGGAGGGGTTAAGGGGGACTGGGTTTCAGGTCTGAGGAAAGAGCAGTGAGCTGGGTCTGTCAGTAACAGGGTCAGAGTAGCTGGGTCTTTCAGTAACAGGGTCAGAGTAGCTGGGTCTTTCAGTAACAGGGTCAGAGTAGCTGGGTCTTTCAGTAACAGGGTCAGAGTAGCTGGGTCTTTCAGTAACAGGGTCAGAGTAGCTGGGTCTGTCAGTAACAGGGTCAGAGTAGCTGGGTCTTTCAGTAACAGGGTCAGAGTAGCTGGGTCTGTCAGTAACAGGGTCAGAGTAGCTGGGTCTTTCAGTAACAGGGTCAGAGTAGCTGGGTCTTTCAGTAACAGGGTCATAGTAGCTGGGTCTTTCAGTAACAGGGTCAGAGTAGCTGGGTTTTTCAGTAACAGGGTCAGAGTAGCTGGGTCTTTCAGTAACAGGGTCAGAATAGCTGGGTCTTTCAGTAACAGGGTCAGAGTAGCTGGGTCTGTCAGTAACAGGGTCAGAGTAGCTGGGTCTGTTAGTAACAGGGTCAGAGTAGCTGGGTCTGTCAGTAACAGGGTCAGAGTAGCTGGGTCTGTCAGTAACAGGGTCAGAGTAGCTGGGTCTGTCAGTAACAGGGTCAGAGTAGCTGGGTCTTTCAGTAACAGGGTCAGAGTAGCTGGGTCTTTCAGTAACAGGGTCAGAGTACACTGTTGGGACACTGTAAAGTCCATGGAAAATAAGAGCACTTCCTCCCAGCTGCCCACTGCACTGAGGCTAGGAAACACTATCACCACCGATAAATCTACAATAATCGAGAATTTCAACAAGCATTTTGCTACGGCTGGCCATGCTTTCCACCTGGCTACCACTACCCCGGCCACCAGCTCTGCACCCTCTGCTGCAACTTGCCCATGCCCCCCCCGCTTCTCCTTCACACAAATCCAGACAGCTGATGTTCTAAAAGAGCTGCAAAATCTGGACCCCTACAAATCATCTGGGCTAGACAATCTGGACCGTTTCTTTCTAAAATTAGCCGCTGAAATTGTCGCAACCCCTATTACTAGCCTGTTCAACCTCTCTTTCGTAACGTCTGAGATCCCCAGAGATTGGAAAGCTGCCGCGGTCATCCCCCTCTTCAAAGGGGGTGACACTCTAGATCCAAACTGTTACAGACCCATATCCATCCTGCCCTGCCTTTCAAAAGTTTTTGAAAGCCAAGTCAACAAACAGATCACCGACCATTTCGAATCCCACCGTACCTTCTCCGCTATGCAATCCGGTTTCCGAGCTGGTCATGGGTGCACTTCAGCCACGCTCAAGGTCCTAAACGATATTATAACCGCGATCGATAATAGACAGTACTTTGCAGCCGTTTTCATTGACCTGGCCAAGGCTTTCGACTCTGTCAACCACCGCATTCTTATTGGCAGATTAAATAGCCTTGGTTTCTCAAATGACTGCCTCGACTGGTTCACCAACTACTTCTCAGATAGAGTTCAATGTGTCAAATCGGAGGGCCTGTTGTCTGGACCTATGGCAGTCTCTATGGGGGTGCCACAGGGTTCAATTCTTGGGCCAACTCTTTTCTCTGTGTATATCAATGACGTCGCTCTTGCTGCTGGTGACTCTCAGATCCACCTCTACGCAGACGACACCATTTTGTATACATCTGGCCCTTCATTGGACACTGTGTTAACAAACCTCCAAACGAGCTTCAATTCCATACAACACTCCTTCAGTAGCCTCCAACTGCTCTTAAACACTAGTAAAACTAAATGCATGCTCTTCAACCGAACGCTGCTTGCACCCGCCCACCAGACTAGAATCACTACTCTAGACGGGTCTGACCTAGAGTATGTGGACAACTACAAATATCTAGGTGTCTGGTTAGACTGTAAACTCTCCTTCCAGACTCACATTAAGAATCTCCAATCCAAAGTTAAATCTAGAATCGGTTTCCTATTTTGCAACAAAGCCTCCTTCACTCATGCTGCCAAACATGCCCTCGTAAAACTGACTATCCTACCGATCCTTGACTTCGGCGATGTCATTTACAAAATAGCCTCCAACACTCTACTCAGCAAATTGGATGTTGTCTATCACAGTGCCATCCGTTTTGTCTCCAAAGCCCCATATAATACCCACCACTGTGACCTGTACGCTCTTGTTGGCTGGTCCTCACTACATATTCGTCGCCAAACCCACTGGCTCCAGGCCATCTATAAATCACTGCTAGGCAAATCCCCGCCTTATCTTAGCTCATTGGTCACCATAGCAACACCCACCCGTAGTCTGCGCTCCAGCGGGTATATCTCACTGGTCATCCCCAAAGCCAACACCTCCTTTGGCCGCAATTCCTTCCAGTTCTCTGCTGCCAATGACTGGAACAAATTGCAAAAATCTCTGAAGCTGGAGACACTTATCTCCCTCACTAACTTTAAGCATCAGTTGTCAGAGCACCTTACCGATCACTGCACCTGTACACAGCCCATCTGAAATTAGCCCGCCCAACTACCTCATCCCTATATTGTTATTTATTTTGCTAATTTGTACCCCAGTATCTCTATTTGCACATCATCTCTTGCACATCATTCCAGTGTTAATACTAAATTGTAATTATTTTGCACTATAGCCTATTTTATTGCCTTACCTCCATAACTTGCTAAATTTGCACACTGTATATTATATGTATTTCTGTTATATTTTTGACTTTGTTTTGTTTTACCCCATATGTAACTCTGTGTTGTTGTTTTTATCGCACTGCTTTGCTTTATCTTGGCCAGGTCGCAGTTGTAAATGAGAACTTGTTCTCAACTGGTTTACCTGGTTAAATAAAGGTGAAATAAAAATAAATAAAAGAGTAGCTGGGTCTGTCAGTAACAGGGTCAGAGTAGCTGGGTCTGTCAGTAACAGGGTCAGATTATCTGGGTCTTTCAGTAACAGGGTCAGAGTAGCTGGGTCTGTCAGTAACAGGGTCAGAGTAGCTGGGTCTTTCAGTAACAGGGTCAGAGTAGCTGGGTCTGTCAGTAACAGGGTCAGAGTAGCTGGGTCTTTCAGTAACAGGATCAGAGTAGCTGGGTCTTTCAGTAACAGGGTCAGAGTAGCTGGGTCTTTCAGTAACAGGGTCAGGGTAGCTGGGTCTTTCAGTAACAGGGTCAGAGTAGCTGGGTCTGTCAGTAACAGGGTCAGAGTAGCTGGGTCTTTCAGTAACAGGGTCAGAGTAGCTGGGTCTTTCAGTAACAGGGTCAGAGTAGCTGGGTCTGTCAGTAACAGGGTCAGAGTAGCTGGGTCTGTCAGTAACAGGGTCAGAGTATCTGGGTCTTTCAGTAACAGGGTCAGAGTAGCTGGGTCTCTGATGCAGATATCAGTTAGTATGACAGGTACACACAACCATAAAGGATACAAGCACAACTACTGCCCTGCACTCTCATGTTAACAGTTCACACCTCTTGACTTGAACTAGTCCATCTCAAGGTCTGATGGGTAATGTTAGACTCCAGATGTGGAACACATCCAGACTGAGATGGACCCACACCACATGAGGAAGTCACACCTCATGACTTGAGTCTTAGAGGTGTTGATACAGCTGAATGACTTTGTTGTTTCAGTCAAAGTAACATCATAAAGTATCTATCTGGTATCTGGTCCCTCATACAGCCTGTTAATACTACACTTTATACCATGCATACCTGGAGAAATATTACATATTATTACATAATAATAGTGTCACATAGTATTTTGCACACGCATGCATGTATGCATGCACGCTCACACACACACACACACACACACACACTTATGAGAAGGTAAAAGTACAGACCTGAAACAGACCTGAAAACTACCCCTCAGACCTGAAACCCAGGCCCCCCCTTAACCCCTCAGTGCGGGGAGCAGGAACAGGCCGGACCGGGCTGACGACGCGCACCACTGGCTTGGTGCGGGGAGCAGGAACAGGCCGGACCGGGCTGACGATGCGCACCACAGACATGGTGCGGGGAGCAGGAACAGGCCTGGCCGGGCTGGCGACGCGCACCACAGGCTTGGTGCGGGGAACAGGAACAGGCTGGGAGGGCTGGCGACGCGCACCACAGGCTTGGTGCGAGGAGCAGGAACAGGCCGGGCCGGGCTGGCGACGCGCACCACAGGCTTGGTGCAAGGGGCAGGAACAGGCCGGGCCGGGCTGTGGAGACGGACTGGAGGTCTGGAGCGAAGAGCTGACACAACCCGTCCTAGCTGAATGCCTACACAAAAAATTATTGGGGTTGCCTCTTGCGTGTCCGACGTCGGCCCGGTTGGCGCCGCTGCTCCTCTCTATGGCGCGCCTCCACCGTCTCCTCCCACGGACGGCGATCCATTCCGGCCTGGATTTCCTCCCAAGTCCAGGATCCCTGCCCGTCCAAGATCTCCTCCCAAGTCCAGGCTGTCTACTCCTGGACACGCTGCTTGGTCCTGTTATGGTGGGATCTTCTGTCACGATCGTCGTAATAAGTGGACCAAGGCGCAGCGTGATATGCGTACATCTTTTAATTAGTACTTTCCACAATAACAAAACGAAACGTGAAGTCCTCGGTCATAAAACACAAACCTACACGGAACAAGATCCCACAAATGACAAGTGCACAACAGGCTGCCTAAGTATGGTTCCCAATCAGAGACAACAAGACACAGCTGCCTCCGATTGGGAACCACCCCGGCCAACACAGAAACACACGATCTAGAAAAGAACACATAGAAAACAAAACATAGACACTACACATATAAACTAACACCCTGGCTCAACATATAAGAGTCCCCAGAGCCAGGGCTTGACAATAATGCACCTCTGGGGTTTGTGGTATATTGCCAATATACCACGGCTAAGGGCTGTATCCAGGAACTCTGTGTTGAGTTAGCAGAGTGTTGTGGTCTAATACTTAGTGTTCAGTCTCCATGTTATCAGATTGTTATGGTCTAATACTTAGTGTTCAGTCTCCATGTTATCAGAGTGTTGTGGTCTAATACTTAGTGTTCAGTCTCCATGTTATCAGAGTGTTATGGTCTAATACTTAGTGTTCAGTCTCCATGTTATCAGAGTGTTGTGGTCTAATACTTAGTGTTCAGTCTCCATGTTATCAGAGTGTTGTGGTCTAATACTTAGTGTTCAGTCTCCATGTTATCAGAGTGTTGTGGTCTAATACTTAGTGTTCAGTCTCCATGTTATCAGAGTGTTATGGTCTAATACTTAGTGTTCAGTCTCCATGTTATCAGAGTGTTGTGGTCTAATACTTAGTGTTCAGTCTCCATGTTATCAGAGTGTTATGGTCTAATACTTAGTGTTCAGTCTCCATGTTATCAGAGTGTTGTGGTCTAATACTTAGTGTTCAGTCTCCATGTTATCCGAGTGTTATGGTCTAATACTCAGTGTTCAGTCTCCGTGTTATGGTCAACCACTTGACTAGGATCAAGAGGGTCATCTGTGTGTCCGAGTTTAAAGAGACCTCTCTGACTGTCAGGTTACCTGAACTAGTTCATAGATCAGGGGCAGGATTTGATTTATACCTTTAACTGTATTATAAATGAAGGTTCCATGTTCAATCAGTCAAACATGAGGTCAAACATGAGGTCAAACATGAGGTCAAACATGAGGACAAACATGAGGTCTAACATGAGGTCTAACATGAGGTCTAACATGAGGTCAAACATGAGGTCAAACATGAGGTCTAACATGAGGTCTAACATGAGGTCTAACATGAGGTCAAACATGAGGTCTAACATGAGGTCTAACATGAGGTCTAACATGAGGTCAAACATGAGGTCTAACATGAGGTCTAACATGAGGTCTAACATGAGGTCTAACATGAGGTCTAACATGAGGTCAAACATGAGGTCTAACATGAGGTCAAACATTAGTCCTAGTACCTGACTACAAGTATAAAGTCCTATAGACCTACTTTAAGCCTCTGTATAAATGTATTTTCTTCAAGGTTTAAAGGTCAACTCAGTCATCAAAATGTGTGTTTGTTTCTTCATAGAGTGTCTATAGGTCTCTTAAGGTGTTGCTATCTAAGGTGAACACCTCAAAGCTGAATATTTTCCAATGACGTCATGTTGGTGTGAAACCTGTTTTCCTCGATGCTAGACCCTCCTCTTCATGTCACAACATGGGTTTCCGAGAAAAGGACCATGAGCTGAAAACTTTCCACTCCATCGAACCAATCGCTGCTCGTATGTCCTTTCATGGTAAAGTACATCTAGTCATGAACACGGAAATACGCAGCAAAGACCTTGTTACTCAAAGACCCAGCTACTCTCTGACAGTCACCATCAGACCATCAGACCACCAGATGGACAGGCTGTGTGTTGCTCTGATTGCATTCTTATGTGAGTAACTTGTTTTACTGGGCCTTATAGCTGGATGATAGCTGATTTCTTGATGTGGTTTTATAGTTGACTAGATCTGTTGTCTTATTATTGTGATATTGTGATCACTGTGGTAAAGACATGAGG
The DNA here is from genome assembly GCF_964263955.1 of Coregonus lavaretus. Taxonomy (NCBI): domain Eukaryota; kingdom Metazoa; phylum Chordata; class Actinopteri; order Salmoniformes; family Salmonidae; genus Coregonus; species Coregonus lavaretus. Next base: position 142,309 of record NW_028163566.1, read on the forward strand.
TTCATCTTTCCATGTGGAGAAGTTTATGATATCAAAGTGACATTCTGTGATTCATCCTAACACTGTTCCTCTGCTACCTGTAGGTGCTGTTTCCTCCAGTCAGTTCATCCTAACACTGTTCCTCTGCTACCTGTAGGTGCTGTTTCCTCCATTCAGTTCATCCTAACACTGTTCCTCTGCTACCTGTAGGTGCTGTTTCCTCCAGTCAGTTCATCCTAACACTGTTCCTCTGCTACCTGTAGGTGCTGTTTCCTCCAGTCAGTTCATCCTAACACTGTTCCTCTGCTACCTGTAGGTGCTGTTTCCTCCAGTCAGTTCATCCTAACACTGTTCCTCTGCTACCTGTAGGTGCTGTTTCCTCCAGTCAGGATGGGATCTCTGCATCAGAGGTGGAGCTGAGAGTCAGACCAGGAGACAATATCACTCTCTACTGTGACTGTATCATAACTACATAACTACTGGAGTATACATTATGTGGTATAGGAACTGTTCTCACAAGTACCAGTTTTTGAGTAACAACCTTTTCCCTGGATATAATGTGGTGTGGAACCCCTCTAACAACTCCTATGATCTACTGATTGAGAACATCACTGGATCTGACCTGGGACTCTACTACTGTGGGACTGTGGAGACTAACCTGGTGGATGAAGGGAAACTAATTGGAAAGAAAGAGGTCTACCACTATGGAAACATCACCACTAGGATTTCACTTGGTAAGAACAATTATTATTCTATATATAGATCTTCTTGCTGTATCTTTAGTATTATTCATATTGTATTAGTATTGCTGTGTCTGGTTTCCATTAAATGTTATTTTGAATCAATCATCCGAGGGTGATCTAAGGTCATGAAACATTGCCTCAAGATCATCTTTAAACATCCATTCAGCAGTAGACAATCTAAGAATGTAGTTCTGTTTGTGTTTAATGTTTTGTCCAGACGTCAGTCCTCCTGAGTCACCCTCCTCCTCTCCTGATGTAGACTGTGGACTGTGTTGGATGTTGCTGTTCAGTCTGTGTCCTGTGTCTGCTCTCCTCTCCTCCCTCCTCTCCTCTTCCTGTGTCTACTACTTCTGCAGAACAACAGGTACACTCACTCTCTCACTCTCTGTCAGGAGTCACTTAGTCACTCATTCATTTTTAAGTCATTATTTACAAGCTGTATATGCTTTTTCACTCTTTTATAGCACTTTTTTACTCATTCCATTATTTGATAAAAGTCACTATTGTACTTAAAAAGTCAGAATACACTCACTCTCACTTAATCTGTTTTACTCTCCAACTCAATCAATCAATCAATCATTGATCCAACCATCAATCAACATTTTAGTCATTTAGCAGACGCTCTTATCCAGAGCGACTTAAAGTTAGTGAATACATATATATATATTTTTTTATACTGGCCCCCCGTGGGAAACGAACCCACAACCCTGGTGTTGCAAACGCCATGCTCTATCAACTGAGCTACATCCCTGCCGGCCATTCCCTCCCCTACCCTGGACGACGCTGGGCCAATTGTGCGCCGCCCATGAGTCTCCCGGTCGCGGCCGGCTGCGACAGAGCCTGGATACGAACCAGGATCTCTAGTGGCACAGTTAGCACTGCGATGCAGTGCCTTAGACCACTGCGCCACTCAGGAGTACATCAAATCAAACCTTCTTTCAAATACTCTGGTAAACTAATGTAGACCATGTTAAATTGACAGCTCAATATCAGATGTGTTCTTTACTTGTTGTTTTAATGGTGATAACTCTTCCTCTGCAGCTGCAGCTGAGACTCAGGTTCCTCTGAACAGGACGACCACCAGGGGAAGTGAGAGAAGAGAGAAGGTATAGTCAGAATTTGTGTTGTAGTTCTTTGACTGGTGGCCATCTTTATTTGTAGTCCATGTGATTTGTAACCCAGTACTACTCAAAGCAGTGGCAAGTATACTAATTAAAAACTAAAGGAATAAGCAGTAAAACCTAATAATATGATGAATTACTTGAAATAATCATAAGGTATGATTACATATCAGTAACATTATACCCTCCATCAATACCAGCAGAGTGTGAGACCTATACCATCCATCAATACCAGCAGAGTGTGAGACCTATACCAGCCATCAATACCAGCAGAGTGAGACCTATACCATCCATCAATACCAGCAGAGTGTGAGACCTATACCAGCCATCAATACCAGCAGAGTGAGACCTATACCATCCATCAATACCAGCAGGGTGTGAGACCTATACCAGCCATCAATACCAGCAGAGTGTGAGACCTATACCAGCCATCAATACCAGCAGAGTGTGAGACCTATACCATCCATCAATACCAGCAGAGTGTGAGACCTATACCATCCATCAATACCAGCAGAGTGTGAGACCTATACCAGCCATCAATACCAGCAGAGTGAGACCTATACCATCCATCAATACCAGCAGAGTGAGACCTTTACCATCCATCAATACCAGCAGAGTGTGAGACCTATACCAGCCATCAATACCAGCAGAGTGAGACCTTTACCAGCCATCAATACCAGCAGAGTGTGAGACCTATACCAGCCATCAATACCAGCAGAGTGAGACCTATACCAGCCATCAATACCAGCAGGGTGTGAGACCTTTACCAGCCATCAATACCAGCAGAGTGTGAGACCTATACCATCCATCAATACCAGCAGGGTGTTAGACTTGAACCATTATAGACTTTTATAGAGGACAAGAACTTTGATGTTATTACCACTTATTTTACTTTTTATGGAATAATTTTAACTTCCAATATCTTTCTCTCTCTCTCAACGTATGACAATGAGTTTAGAGTCATTTTATTATGGTTGAGTATTATTTTTTGCCTTTATAATTATTAAAATTGATGTTTTTAAGCTTGCATTAATTTGACTGTAGAACACACCTGCATTGAATCTATCAGAGTAAAATAATATTTTCAAAACTTCAGGAAATATGGTCATATATATTTTTGTAAAGGGAACTGATATGTTTTAAATGTACCTTGAATAAATATTGATTTAGTTTAATTTGATTTACTGATTTTACTTTCATTGCCGTAAGCATTTAAAATTGATTATAAAATTAGGTGTGGTGAATTATGAAGACACTGCTTGTATCAAAAAGAGATAAAGTGACAGCGCTACTTGCAAGACAGATGATCCAAGAGTGACGTAGTCTACCCCTATGGAACGTTTTGGTTTTTTAAATGTGCACCCCTTGGGGTCCGCAGGACCAAGTTTGGGAAATTCTGCCCTATGGTCTCCTCAATGTTAAGGTCATACCATTCTGTTTGGAAAGGCTCCAGCAACCTTTCAGAGGTTTTTGTTTGAGGGTGTGGCTTAGACAATTAGCAGGTGTGGCTAACATATTAAGAGAGTTGGCTTAGACGTGACAAGGGTGTGACTCTTAGGCTAAGAAGGTGTGGCTTAGATGCTAAGGGGGTGTGTCTTTAGAGGAAGACAGATGCTGAACAGAACCACAGCAGTTTCCATGGTTTCATACAAACACCTAGCCTATGGTTGAAGTTTACTAAAAGTAGCTCAGTAAAGCTTTCAACCACATTATCAATAGAGGTACATAGAGAAGTCAGGTGAATTATACCACAGAACATTATAATCTCAGAAAAACATCATTTTATTTTGCAAATATAATTATTATAATAATTTATTATAATTATGTATTCATGGTCTGAGCTGGGTCCTGGTGGTGGTCTCCAGAGCTCTGTTTCTGTTCCTCATTCCTGCTGTCTTCCTGACTGTGGTCTGAGCTGGGTCCTGGATGTGGTCTCCAGAGCTCTGTTTCTGTTCCTCATTCCTGCTGTCTTCCTGACTGTGGTCTGAGCTGGGTCCTGGTGGTGGTCTCCAGAGCTCTGTTTCTGTTCCTCCTTCCTGCAGTCTTCTGGGTCGGGAACACACACGGTGGGTCAGGACATGGGGATACTCATATCTGTTTGTTATCAGTTCTCAGGATAAGACCCAGATGCAGACAGTTCGAACCACAGATGTTTATTAACAAAACAGGGGGCAGCAGACGACAGGTCAAGGGCAGGCAGAGGTTGGTAATCCAGGGCAGAGTCAGTAAGATACAGAACGGCAGGCAGAGGTCGGTAATCCAGGGCAGAGACAGTAAGATACAGAACGGCAGGCAGAGGTCGGTAATCCAGGGCAGAGACAGTAAGATACAGAACGGCAGGCAGGGTCAGGATAGGGCAGGCAGAGTAGGCTTGACGAGACAAGAGGAGACAAAGGGCTGTGAGACAGAGGTTTACAATCCTTGATACATGAAAAGTGGGATGTATACAGAGGGTGCTGGGCAACAGAAGACGAACAGCAGAGGGGCTAAGGATCTTAGAGATGGGGAAAGGTCCGATAAAATGGGGGGAAAGTTTGCTGGTCTCCACCCGGAGGGGCAGATCAATGTGGACATCCATACCCTCTGCCCGAGACGATAACGGGGAGCCGGGGTCCGGTGGCGGTCCGCCTGTCATCGATACCTGGAGGGGGTCTTGAGAAGAGCAGACCGGGCTCTCTTCTAGGTACGGCCACAGCTCAGGGAAGAGCGTGGGGCTGATAACCCATCGAACACTCGAAAGGCGAGAGACCAGTGGCTGAGCAGGGGAGGGTGTTGCGTGCGTATTCTACCTACACAAGTTGCTGGCTCCAGGTGTTGAACCGGGTGAACAGCAGGGCCCAGCGAGCTTGCCTGGAGTTAAGCCGCTTGGCGGTGTGCAGATATTCCAGGTTCTTGTGATCCGTCCACACAATGAATGGATGTTCCGCCCCCTCTAACCAGCGCCCCCACTCCTCCAATGCCATCTTCACCGCGAGTAGTTCTCGATTCCCCACATCATAATTCCTCTCCTTGGTGTTAAGACGATGGGAGAAGAAGGAGCAGGGATGCAGCTTAAGGTCCAGGGCAGAACACTGGGACAGGACGGCCCCAACTCCAACATCCAAAGGGTCTACCTCCACCACGAACTGACGGGACGGGGTCCGGATGGATTCATATTGGAGCTGTGGTGAAGCGGTGCTTAAGGTCCAGGAACTCCCGGTCAGCAGCTGGGGACTACGTGAACGGGATCATGGGAGAGGTGAGTGCTGAAAGGGGGGAATTCAGGGTGCTGTAACCAGGGTGCTGTATCCAGGGTGCTGTAACCAGGGGTGCGAAGGTGAATGGAAAGATACTGGTGCTTTCCATGCCGTCCCTAGGACGGGTACGTTACTTGAGTGGGTTGAGTCACTGACGTGATCTTCCTGTCCAGTTTGTCGCCCCCTCGGGCTCATGCAGTGGAGGAGATCTTTGTCGGCTATTCTCAGCCTTGTCTCAAGGTAGTAGGTTGGTGGTCTGTTGATATCCCTCTGGTGGTGTGGGGGCTGTGCTTTGACAAAGTGGGTGGGGTTATATCCTGCCTGGTTGGCCCTGTCTGGGGGTATCGTTGGACGGGGCCACAGTGTCTCCCGACCCCCCCTGTCTCAGCCTCCAGTATCTATGCTGCAATAGTCTATGTGCCGGGGGGCTAGTCTGTCAGTCTGTTATATCTGGTGTTATTCTCCTGTCTTATCCGGTGTCCTGTGTGAATTTAAGTATGCTCCCTCTAATTCTCTCTCTCTCCCTCTCATCCCGGATGACCTGAGCCCTACAACCATGCCTCAGGACTACCTGGCCTGATGACTCCTTGCTGTCCCCAGTCCACCTGGTCGTGCTGCTGCTCCAGTTTCCACTCTTCTGCCTGCGGCTATGGAACCCTGACCTGTTCACCGGATGTGCTACCTTGTCCCAGACCTGCTGTTTTCAACTCGCTCGCTCTACCGCACCTGCTATTTCAACCTCTAAATGCCCGGCTATGAAAAGCCAAGTGATATTTACTCCTGATCAGGCCTTAATGACCATGTACTGTTATAATCTCCACAGCCAGAAGGGGACTGGCCCCCCCTCAGAACATGGTTCCTCTCTAGGTTTCTTCCTAGGTTTCTGCCTTTCTAGGGAGTTTTTCCTAGCCACCGTGCTTCTACGTCTGTATTGCTTACTGCTTGGGGTTTTAGGCTGGGTTTCTGTATAGCACTTTGTGACATCTGCTGATGTAAAAAGGGCTTCATAAATTAATTTGATTGATTGAACAGATCAGGGTGTGACATTTGTGTTAACATAACTTTTCATCCAGTACTGTGATGTGACAACAGTTTAACATGTTGTGTTGTTGTTGTTGTTGTGTTAAAACCAGGAGGTGGTAAGGAGAAGAGGGAAGTCCAGAAAAGAAGCAAAGGCCAGTCATTCTGAATTTAACTTATATTCTACGTGTCCAATGAGATCAGCATGATCTAATTTCCTCAAATGAAAGTGATGTTTTTTCAGAGACTGCTGTTCTGTGTTATAATTAACCTTATTTCGCTATGTAACTCTATTGAGCATGTGGTTTCACTGAAAGCTTTACTGAGCTACAGTACATTTAAGACACTTAAAATGTTCAACCATAGGCTAGGTCAGGGCTCTCCAACACTCTTCGTCGAGAGCAACCCTCTTGTAGGTTTTCGCTCCAACCCCAGTTGTAACTAACCTGATTCAGTTTATCAACCAGCTGATTATTAGAATCAGGTGTGCTAAATTAGAGTTGGATTGAAAACCTACAGAACGGTAGCTTTCCAGGATCTAGGTTAATTCTGAAGCGTCTGAGTAACATAATAAAAAAATCCCCATCAAAATCAGAGATTTTTGCATATCCTACGTCTCAATATCCTGCCTTCCAGCATCCGAGGTTCAATGTGGCTGAGCTACAGCGGTTTTTGTCGGACTGCTCACCAAAACGTCTGTAGCGTCCGAACGGTTTGTCCGAGAAACTAATATGACCCCACTGTGGAAAGGGGAGACTCACAAATACGATGGTGTTCTCCGTTTTGGTCTACAACCCCCTAAAGTGCCACGGGGCTCGTCTGAAGGTAACCCATACAAATGAATGGAAGTATGGAGGTAGTTTGGTGCCAACAAAAATAAGAGCTTAAATATGTCCCACAAAACTAAAATATTCCCTGAGCTTTCAGACACTTCAAACTTATAATTTATTTTGTGACAGTCTTTTTTGCCATTTATGAATTTGTTATTCAATGTGTTTCTATGGGCTATAGCAGTCAAGGCCAAATTAAATATTTAACAAAACATTTTTTTATATATATATATTTTTATACCTAAAGGGGTCCTAAAATTCTAAATCAAATAGCTAAATTATCCATGGTATGACCATCTTAAAACAATTCCATATGTTAGCTTAGTAAATAATGAAATACAATCTAATTAAACTGAATCAATATTTATTCAGCTACATTAACACATCAATACACTTAAAAAATGAAATACAATGAACTTTCACAACTACAATTACAAACTGCAACTATATCAAGAGTTAATAAACCATATTCCCTGAGCTTAAAAACATTTTCTAAATCACTATTGTTATTATAATTAAAAGGCTACAGACAAAAGTTGTATGAAAATGATTTTAAAAGGTTAAACAAATATCCCCCCCCAAAATTTAGTAACTCGTAAAAATATAGAAACTGTTGTTTTTCCTCCCAGCTGCTGGTATTGATGGCTGATATAGGTCTCACTCTGCTGGTATTGATGGATGGTACAGGTCTCACACTCTGCTGGTATTGATGGCTGGTATAGGTCTCACTCTGCTGGTATTGATGGATGGTATAGGTCTCACTCTGCTGGTATTGATGGATGGTATAGGTCTCACTCTGCTGGTATTGATGGATGGTACAGGTCTCACACTCTGCTGGTATTGATGGCTGGTATAGGTCTCACTCTGCTGGTATTGATGGATGGTATAGGTCTCACTCTGCTGGGATTGATGGATGGTATAGGTCTCACTCTGCTGGTATTGATGGCTGGTATAGGTCTCACTCTGCTGGTATTGATGGATGGTATAGGTCTCACTCTGCTGGTATTGATGGCTGGTATAGGTCTCACTCTGCTGGTATTGATGGATGGTATAGGTCTCACTCTGCTGGTATTGATGGATGGTATAGGTCTCACTCTGCTGGTATTGATGGCTGGTATAGGTCTCACTCTGCTGGTATTGATGGATGGTACAGGTCTCACACTCTGCTGGTATTGATGGCTGGTATAGGTCTCACTCTGCTGGTATTGATGGATGGTACAGGTCTCACACTCTGCTGGTATTGATGGCTGGTATAGGGTCTCACTCTGCTGGTATTGATGGATGGTATAGGTCTCACTCTGCTGGTATTGATGGATGGTATAGGTCTCACTCTGCTGGTATTGATGGATGGTATAGGTCTCACTCTGCTGGTATTGATGGATGGTATAGGTCTCACTCTGCTGGTATTGATGGATGGTATAGGTCTCACTCTGCTGGTATTGATGGCTGGTATAGGTCTCACTCTGCTGGTATTGATGGATGGTACAGGTCTCACACTCTGCTGGTATTGATGGCTGGTATAGGTCTCTAACTCTGCTGGTATTGATGGCTGGTATAGGTCTCACTCTGCTGGTATTGATGGATGGTATAAGTCTCACACTCTGCTGGTATTGATGGCTGGTATAGGTCTCACACTCTGCTGGTATTGATGGCTGGTATAGGTCTCACACTCTGCTGGTATTGATGGATGGTATAGGTCTCACACTCTGCTGGTATTGATGGATGGTAAAGGTCTCACTCTGCTGGTATTGATGGATGGTATAGGTCTCACACTCTGCTGGTATTGATGGCTGGTATAGGTCTCACTCTGCTGGTATTGATGGATGGTACAGGTCTCACACTCTGCTGGTATTGATGGCTGGTATAGGTCTCTAACTCTGCTGGTATTGATGGCTGGTATAGGTCTCACTCTGCTGGTATTGATGGATGGTATAGGTCTCACACTCTGCTGGTATTGATGGCTGGTATAGGTCTCACACTCTGCTGGTATTGATGGCTGGTATAGGTCTCACACTCTGCTGGTATTGATGGATGGTATAGGTCTCACACTCTGCTGGTATTGATGGATGGTAAAGGTCTCACTCTGCTGGTATTGATGGATGGTATAGGTCTCACACTCTGCTGGTATTGATGGCTGGTATAGGTCTCACACTCTGCTGGTATTGATGGCTGGTATAGTGTAAGTACTGAAGTCAGTGTTCTGGACTCTCTTCTTCTTCTTTGGTCTCCTCTGTCCCTGACGGATATCCAACGAGGCATAACACAGATCTCCTTCCTCCTGAGAGAGAGAGAGAGAGAGAGAGAGAGAGAGAGAGAGAGAGAGAGAGAGAGAGAGAGAGAGAGAGAGAGAGAGATTTTACAATTAATCTGTTAATATTATTCATATATAATCATACATTATTATTATTTCATGAAATGCATCATATCACTATGTTTTACTGCTTATTCCTTTAGTTTTTAATGAGTATACTCGCCAATGCTTTAAATAGTACTGGGTTACAAATAACCTTGACTACAAATAAAGATGGCCACCAGTCATAGAACTACAACACCCATTCCGACTGTACAGATACATTACCTTCTCTCTTCTCTCACTTCCCCTGGTGGTAGTCCTGTTCAGAGGAACCTGAGTCTCAGTTGCAGCTTCAGAGGAAGAGTTATCACCATTAAAACAACAAGTTAACAACACATATGATATTGAACTGTCAATTTAACATGGTTTACATTAGTTTACCAGAGTATTTGAAAGAAGGTTTGATTGATTGATTGATTGATGGCTGGTTTATTGATTGATTGATTATTTCATTAATTGATTGAGTTGGAGAGTAAAACAGATTAAGTGAGAGTGAATGTATACTAACTTTGTAAGTAAAATAATCAATTTTGTATATTATTGATGTTGTCAAAAACAGAAGATTAGGATATAGGATGTTCCTTACTTCAACAGTTAGTAAGATGGAATTTAAATATATCAAATTGACAAAAGGAATGAGTGAGTCAGTGCATGCTATGAAATAGTGAAAGAAAAAAGAAAACATAATGCTATTAATAATGAAGTTAGTTTACCTGTTGTTCTGCAGAAGGAGTAGACACAGAAAGAGGAGAGGAGGGAGGAGAGGAGAGCAGACACAGGACACAGACTGAACAGCAACATCCAACACAGTCCACAGTCTACATCAGGAGAGGAGGAGGGGGACTCAGGAGGACTGACGTCTGGACAAAACATTAAACACAAACAGAACCAAACTCTTAGAGTGAGTTGTCAATTATCTACTGCTGATTGGATGTTTACAGATGATCTTGAGGCAATGTTTTATTACCCTAGATCAGCCTCGGATGATTGATTCAAAATAACATTTAATGGAACCCAAACACGCCAATACTAATACAATATGAATAATACTAAAGATACAGCCAGAAGATCTATATATATAATAATAATTGTTCTTACCAAGTGAAATCCTAGTGGTGATGTTTCCATAGTGGTAGACCTCTTTCTGTTCAATTAATTTAGTTTTCCCTCCATCCACCACGTTAGTCTCCACAGTCCCACAGTGGTAGAGTCCCAGGTCAGATCCAGTGATGTTCTCAATCAGTAGATCATAGGAGTTGTTGGAGGGGTTCCACACCACATTATATCCAGGGAAAGGGTTGGGATTATCAGAAATGTCCTGAAGATTTTGGTAAACGTTGTAAGTTGAAATAACAAGAGGTGGCTGGTACTTGTGAGAACAGTTCCTGAACCACATAATGTATACTCCAGTAGTTATGTTGCAATCACAGTAGAGAATGATGTTGTCTCCTGGTCTGACTCTCAGCTCCACCTCTGCTGCAGAGATCCCATCCTGACTGGAGGAAACAGCACCTACAGGTAGCAGAGGAACAGTGTTAGGATGAACTGACTGGAGGAAACAGCAACTACAGGTAGCAGAGGAACAGTGTTAGGATGAACTGACTGGAGGAAACAGCACCTACAGGTAGCAGAGGAACAGTGTTAGGATGAACTGACTGGAGGAAACAGCACCTACAGGTAACAGAGGAACAGTGTTAGGATGAACTGACTGGAGGAAACAGCACCTACACGTAGCAGAGGACCAGTGTTAGGATGAACTGACTGGAGGAAACAGCACCTACAGGTAGCAGAGGAACAGTGTTAGGATGAACTGACTGGAGGAAACAGCACCTACAGGTAGCAGAGGAACAGTGTTTGGATGAGTCACAGAATGTCACTTTGATATCATAAACTTCTCCACATGGAAAGATGAACCTCATGTCTTTACCACAGTGATCACAATATCACAATAATAAGATAACAAATCTAGTCAACTATAAAACCACATAAGAAATCAGCTATCATCCAGCTATAAGGCCCAGTAAAACAAGTTACTCACATAAGAATGCAATCAGAGCAACACACAGCCTGTCCATCTGGTGGTCTGATGGTCTGATGGTGACTGTCAGAGAGTAGCTGGGTCTTTGAGTAACAAGGTCTTTGCTGCGTATTTCCGTGTTCATGACTAGATGTACTTTACCATGAAAGGACATACGAGCAGCGATTGGTTCGATGGAGTGGAAAGTTTTCAGCTTGTGGTCCTTTTCTCGGAAACCGATGTTGTGTGACATGAAAAGTAGGGTCTACAATCGAGGTAAACAGGCTTCACACCAACATGACGTCAATGGAAAATATTCAGCTTTGAGGTGTTCACCTTAGATAGCAACATCTTAAGAGACCTATAGACACTCTATGAAGAAACAAAGACACATTTTGAAGACTGAGTTGACCTTTAAACCTTAAAGAAAATACATTTATACAGAGGCTTAAAGTAGGTCTATAGGACTTTATACCTGTAGTCAGAAAGTAGGACTAATGAAAGACCCAGCTACTCTGACCCTGTTACTGAAAGACCCAGCTACTCTGACCCTGTTACTGAAGGACCCAGCTACTCTGACCCTGTTACTGAAAGACCCAGCTACTCTGACCCTGTTACTGACAGACCCAGCTACTCTGACCCTGTTACTGAAAGACCCAGCTACTCTGACCCTGTTACTGAAAGACCCAGCTACTCTGACCCTGTTACTGAAAGACCCAGCTACTCTGACCCTGTTACTGACAGACCCAGCTACTCTGACCCTGTTACTGACAGACCCAGCTACTCTGACCCTGTTACTGAAAGACCCAGCTACTCTGACCCTGTTACTGAAAGGCCCAGCTACTCTGACCCTGTTACTGAAAGACCCAGCTACTCTGACCCTGTTACTGAAAGACCCAGCTACTCTGACCCTGTTACTGAAAGACCCAGCTACTCTGACCCTGTTACTGAAAGACCCAGCTACTCTGACCCTGTTACTGAAAGACCCAGCTACTCTGAGCCTGTTACTGACAGACCCAGCTACTCTGACCCTGTTACTGACAGACCCAGCTACTCTGACCCTGTTACTGAAAGACCCAGCTACTCTGACCCTGTTACTGACAGACCCAGCTACTCTGACCCTGTTACTGAAAGACCCAGCTACTCTGACCCTGTTACTGAAATACCCAGCTACTCTGACCCTGTTACTGAAAGACCCAGCTACTCTGACCCTGTTACTGAAAGACCCAGCTACTCTGACCCTGTTACTGAAAGACCCAGCTACTCTGACCCTGTTACTGACAGACCCAGCTCACTGCTCTTTCCTCAGACCTGAAACCCAGCCCCCCTTAACCCCTCCCCTACAGAGCAGCAGCACTAGCTGAGTAAACCACAACCACAGACATAGGACTATACATGATACACAATCATATGGACACTCTCCCATATACCCACATATATGTGCACTCATGTAAACAGATACATACAATGACCACTACTAATGTTGGTAAGTCTGATATTATGATGTTGGCATTACAGTACTCATATAAGAGCTAGTCACTGATTGGCTGAAAAGACACACTCAGTACACAGGAAACCCACACTGACATCCTGTTGCAGTTGCCATGGTGATGTCTGTCTCTCTGTTTGTCTGTTTGTCTGTCTACCATTTGGCCTGAGGAAGAGAGTACATCCAAGTTATAAGTAGTTGTTCACCCATGGTGCTGCTATTCTCCTGATGATGTCACACATGATCTCACTGAGTTCATCATATCTCTGTCTATGTCCTATTTGTTTTCCCACTAATCCTGAAGAAAAAGAGATCGTTAGATACAGAACTACATCCACAAAGATAAAGAACTACAAATGGCATAGCTCTTAAACTATAATTGACTTGAATGTACCATCACATCTTCTCCAGATCATCATGGTTATTGTAGTTTCTGATTGTAATTTCTTGCTGCATTCAATTCAGGGTGTCCATCATTGGTGAGGCCTAGATGTGTGGTGGATAAATAATAATTTTGGGATGCCTCAATTAGCTCATACAGATCATGGTGAGGATTTAAATGTTATGATTACTGGATGTTCATCATTTGATAAATCAAACATTAATACTGGCAGGTTGCAGTTATATAGGCCAATCTTAGGCCTCTGTCTCAAGATAGGTCTCTGTCTCAGGATAGGTCTCTGTCTCAGGAGAGGTCTCTGTCTCAAGATGGGTCTCTGTCTCAAGATGGGTCTCTGTCTCAAGATAGGTCTCTGTCTCAAGATAGGTCTCTGTCTCAGGATAGGTCTCTGTCTCAAGATAGGTCTCTGTCTCAATATAGGTCTCTGTCTCAAGATGGGTCTCTGTCTCAAGATGGGTCTCTGTCTCAGGATAGGTCTCTGTCTCAGGATAGGTCTCTGTCTCAGGATAGGTATCTGTCTTCAGATAGGTCTGTCTCAGGATAGGTCTCTGTCTCAGGATAGGTCTCTGTCTCAAGATGGGTCTCTGTCTCAAGATGGGTCTTACTGAAAGACCCAGCTACTCTGACCCTGTTACTGACAGACCCAGCTACTCTGACCCTGTTACTGAAAGACCCAGCTACTCTGACCCTGTTACTGAAAGACCCAGCTACTCTGACCCTGTTACTGAAAGACCCAGCCACTCTGACCCTGTTACTGAAAGACCCAGCTACTCTGACCCTGTTACTGAAAGACCCAGCTACTCTGACCCTGTTACTGACAGACCCAGCTACTCTGACCCTGTTACTGACAGACCCTGCTACTCTGACCCTGTTACTGACAGACCCAGCTACTCTGACCCTGTTACTGACAGACCCAGCTACTCTGACCCTGTTACTGACAGACCCAGCTACTCTGACCCTGTTACTGACAGACCCAGCTACTCTGACCCTGTTACTGACAGACCCAGCTACTCTGACCCTGTTACTGACAGACCCAGTTACTCTGACCCTGTTACTGACAGACCCAGCTACTCTGACCCTGTTACTGAAAGACCCAGCTACTCTGACCCTGTTACTGAAAGACCCAGCTACTCTGACCCTGTTACTGAAAGACCCAGCTACTCTGACCCTGTTACTGAAAGACCCAGCTACTCTGACCCTGTTACTGAAAGACCCAGCTACTCTGACCCTGTTACTGACAGACCCAGCTACTCTGACCCTGTTACTGAAAGACCCAGCTACTCTGACCCTGTTACTGACAGACCCAGCTACTCTGACCCTGTTACTGAAAGACCCAGCTACTCTGACCCTGTTACTGAAACACCCAGCTACTCTGACCCTGTTACTGAAAGACCCAGCTACTCTGACCCTGTTACTGAAAGACCCAGCTACTCTGACCCTGTTACTGACAGACCCAGCTACTCTGACCCTGTTACTGACAGACCCAGCTACTCTGACCCTGTTACTGAAAGACCCAGCTACTCTGACCCTGTTACTGAAAGACCCAGCTACTCTGACCCTGTTACTGAAATACCCAGCTACTCTGACCCTGTCACTGAAAGACCCAGCTACTCTGAACAACAGGAAGTCAGTGTGGGTTTCCTGTGTTCTGAGTGTGTCTTTTCAGCCAATCAGTGACTAGCTCTTATATGAGTACTGTAATGCCAACATCATAATATCAGACTTACTAACATTAGTAGTGGTCAATGTATGTATATGTTTACATGAGTGCACATATATGTGGGTATATGGGAGAGTGTCCATATGATTGTGTATCATGTATAGTCCTATGTCTGTGGTTGTGGTTTATTCAGCTAGTGCTGCTGCTCTGTAGGGGAGGGGTTAAGGGGGGGCTGGGTTTCAGGTCTGAGGGGAGGACTGAGGGGTTAAGGGGGGCCTGGGTTTCAGGTCTGAGGGGAGGACTGAGGGGTTAAGGGGGGCCTGGGTTTCAGGTCTGAGGGGAGGACTGAAGGGTTAAGGGGAGCCTGGGTTTCAGGTCTGAGGGGAGGACTGAGGGGTTAAGGGGGGCCTGGTTTTCAGGTCTGAGGGGAGGACTGAGGGGTTAAGGGGGGCCTGGGTTTCAGGTCTGAGGGGAGGACTGAGGGGTTAAGGGGGGCCTGGGTTTCAGGTCTGAGGGGAGGACTGAGGGGTTAAGGGGGGCCTGGGTTTCAGGTCTGAGGGGAGGACTGAGGGGTTATGTGAGTGTGTGTGCATATGATTGCATATGCCTAGTCCTTTTTGTGTGTTAAGCGGGCCTGAGGTCTGATGGGTTAATGGGGCCTGTGCTTCATGTCTGTGGGGTAGTTTTCAGGTCTGTAGAAACCACAATGTTTCCATCTACTTGACACGTGATGTGTCAACTGCTTGGCCAGCCACTCTGTACCTTCTCATAAGTGTGTGTGTGAGCGTGCATGCCTGCTTGCGTGTTTGTATGACTCTATTATTATCTAATAATATGTAATATTTCTCCAGGTATGCATGGTATCAAGTGTAGTATTAACAGGCTGTATGAGGGACCAGATAACAGATATATACTTTATGATGTTGCTTTGACTGAAACAACAAAGTCATTCAGCTGTATCAACACCTCTAAGACTCAAGTCATGAGGTGTGACTTCCTCATGTGGTGTGGGTCCATCTCAGTCTGGATGTGTTCCACATCTGGAGTCTAACATTACCCATCAGACCTTGAGATGGACTAGTTCAAGTCAAGAGGTGTGAACTGTTAACATGAGAGTGCAGGGCAGTAGTTGTGCTTGTATCCTTTATGGTTGTGTGTACCTGTCATACTAACTGATATCTGCTTCAGAGACCCAGCTACTCTGACCCTGTTACTGACAGACCCAGCTACTCTGACCCTGTTACTGACAGACCCAGCTACTCTGACCCTGTTACTGACAGACCCAGCTACTCTGACCCTGTTACTGCAAGACCCAGCTACTCTGACCCTGTTACTGAAAGACCCAGCTACTCTGACCCTGTTACTGAAAGACCCAGCCACTCTGACCCTGTTACTGAAAGACCCAGCTACTCTGACCCTGTTACTGAAAGACCCAGCTACTCTGACCCTGTTACTGACAGACCCAGCTACTCTGACCCTGTTACTGACAGACCCAGCTACTCTGACCCTGTTACTGACAGACCCAGCTACTCTGACCCTGTTACTGAAAGACCCAGCTACTCTGACCCTGTTACTGAAAGACCCAGCTACTCTGACCCTGTTACTGAAAGACCCAGCTACTCTGACCCTGTTACTGAAAGACCAGCTACTCTGACCCTGTTACTGACAGACCCAGCTACTCTGACCCTGTTACTGAAAGACCCAGCTACTCTGACCCTGTTACTGAAAGACCCAGCTACTCTGACCCTGTTACTGACAGACCCAGCTACTCTGACCCTGTTACTGACAGACCCAGCTACTCTGACCCTGTTACTGACAGACCCAGCTACTCTGACCCTGTTACTGAAAGACCCAGCTACTCTGACCCTGTTACTGACAGACCCAGCTACTCTGACCCTGTTACTGACAGACCCAGCTACTCTGACCCTGTTACTGACAGACCCAGCTACTCTGACCCTGTTACTGACAGACCCAGCTACTCTGACCCTGTTACTGAAAGACCCAGCTACTCTGACCCTGTTACTGACAGACCCAGCTACTCTGACCCTGTTACTGATATACCCAGCTACTCTGACCCTGTTACTGAAAGACCCAGCTACTCTGACCCTGTTACTGACAGACCCAGCTACTCTGACCCTGTTACTGAAAGACCCAGCTACTCTGACCCTGTTACTGACAGAACCAGCTACTCTGACCCTGTTACTGACAGACCCAGTTACTCTGACCCTGTTACTGACAGACCCAGCTACTCTGACCCTGTTACTGAAAGACCCAGCTACTCTGACCCTGTTACTGACAGACCCAGCTACTCTGACCCTGTTACTGAAAGACCCAGCTACTCTGACCCTGTTACTGAAAGACCCAGCTACTCTGACCCTGTTACTGACAGACCCAGCTACTCTGACCCTGTTACTGACAGACCCAGCTACTCTGACCCTGTTACTGAAAGACCCAGCTACTCTGACCCTGTTACTGACAGACCCAGCTACTCTGACCCTGTTACTGAAAGACCCAGCTACTCTGACCCTGTTTCTGACAGACCCAGCTACTCTGACCCTGTTACTGAAAGACCCAGCTACTCTGACCCTGTTACTGAAAGACCCAGCTACTCTGACCCTGTTACTGAAAGACCCAGCTGCTCTGACCCTGTTACTGACAGACCCAGCTACTCTGACCCTGTTACTGACAGACCCAGCTACTCTGACCCTGTTACTGAAAGACCCAGCTACTCTGACCCTGTTACTGACAGACCCAGCTACTCTGACCCTGTTACTGAAAGACCCAGCTACTCTGACCCTGTTACTGAAAGACCCAGCTACTCTGACCCTGTTACTGAAAGACCCAGCTACTCTGACCCTGTTACTGACTGACCCAGCTACTCTGACCCTGTTACTGACAGACCCAGCTACTCTGACCCTGTTACTGAAAGACCCAGCTACTCTGACCCTGTTACTGACAGACCCAGCTCCTCTGACCCTGTTACTGAAAGACCCAGCTACTCTGACCCTGTTACTGACAGACCCTACTACTCTGACCCTGTTACTGACAAACCCAGCTACTCTGACCCTGTTACTGACAGACCCAGCTACTCTGACCCTGTTACTGAAAGACCCAGCTACTCTGACCCTGTTACTGAAAGACCCAGCTACTCTGACCCTGTTACAGAAAGACCCAGCTACTCTGACCCTGTTACTGAAAGACCAGCTACTCTGACCCTGTTACTGACAGACCCAGCTACTCTGACCCTGTTACTGAAAGACCCAGCTACTCTGACCCTGTTACTGAAAGACCCAGCTACTCTGACCCTGTTACTGACAGACCCAGCTACTCTGACCCTGTTACTGACAGACCCAGCTACTCTGACCCTGTTACTGACAGACCCAGCTACTCTGACCCTGTTACTGCAAGACCCAGCTACTCTGACCCTGTTACTGAAAGACCCAGCTACTCTGACCCTGTTACTGAAAGACCCAGCCACTCTGACCCTGTTACTGAAAGACCCAGCTACTCTGACCCTGTTACTGAAAGACCCAGCTACTCTGACCCTGTTACTGACAGACCCAGCTACTCTGACCCTGTTACTGACAGACCCAGCTACTCTGACCCTGTTACTGACAGACCCAGCTACTCTGACCCTGTTACTGAAAGACCCAGCTACTCTGACCCTGTTACTGAAAGACCCAGCTACTCTGACCCTGTTACTGAAAGACCCAGCTACTCTGACCCTGTTACTGAAAGACCAGCTACTCTGACCCTGTTACTGACAGACCCAGCTACTCTGACCCTGTTACTGAAAGACCCAGCTACTCTGACCCTGTTACTGAAAGACCCAGCTACTCTGACCCTGTTACTGACAGACCCAGCTACTCTGACCCTGTTACTGACAGACCCAGCTACTCTGACCCTGTTACTGACAGACCCAGCTACTCTGACCCTGTTACTGAAAGACCCAGCTACTCTGACCCTGTTACTGACAGACCCAGCTACTCTGACCCTGTTACTGACAGACCCAGCTACTCTGACCCTGTTACTGACAGACCCAGCTACTCTGACCCTGTTACTGACAGACCCAGCTACTCTGACCCTGTTACTGAAAGACCCAGCTACTCTGACCCTGTTACTGACAGACCCAGCTACTCTGACCCTGTTACTGATATACCCAGCTACTCTGACCCTGTTACTGAAAGACCCAGCTACTCTGACCCTGTTACTGACAGACCCAGCTACTCTGACCCTGTTACTGAAAGACCCAGCTACTCTGACCCTGTTACTGACAGAACCAGCTACTCTGACCCTGTTACTGACAGACCCAGTTACTCTGACCCTGTTACTGACAGACCCAGCTACTCTGACCCTGTTACTGAAAGACCCAGCTACTCTGACCCTGTTACTGACAGACCCAGCTACTCTGACCCTGTTACTGAAAGACCCAGCTACTCTGACCCTGTTACTGAAAGACCCAGCTACTCTGACCCTGTTACTGACAGACCCAGCTACTCTGACCCTGTTACTGACAGACCCAGCTACTCTGACCCTGTTACTGAAAGACCCAGCTACTCTGACCCTGTTACTGACAGACCCAGCTACTCTGACCCTGTTACTGAAAGACCCAGCTACTCTGACCCTGTTTCTGACAGACCCAGCTACTCTGACCCTGTTACTGAAAGACCCAGCTACTCTGACCCTGTTACTGAAAGACCCAGCTACTCTGACCCTGTTACTGAAAGACCCAGCTGCTCTGACCCTGTTACTGACAGACCCAGCTACTCTGACCCTGTTACTGACAGACCCAGCTACTCTGACCCTGTTACTGAAAGACCCAGCTACTCTGACCCTGTTACTGACAGACCCAGCTACTCTGACCCTGTTACTGAAAGACCCAGCTACTCTGACCCTGTTACTGAAAGACCCAGCTACTCTGACCCTGTTACTGAAAGACCCAGCTACTCTGACCCTGTTACTGACTGACCCAGCTACTCTGACCCTGTTACTGACAGACCCAGCTACTCTGACCCTGTTACTGAAAGACCCAGCTACTCTGACCCTGTTACTGACAGACCCAGCTCCTCTGACCCTGTTACTGAAAGACCCAGCTACTCTGACCCTGTTACTGACAGACCCTACTACTCTGACCCTGTTACTGACAAACCCAGCTACTCTGACCCTGTTACTGAAAGACCCAGCTACTCTGACCCTGTTACTGAAAGACCCAGCTACTCTGACCTTGTTACTGAAAGACCCAGCTACTCTGACCCTGTTACTGACAGACCCAGCTACTCTGACCCTGTTACTGAAAGACCCAGCCACTCTGACCCTGTTACTGAAAGTCCCAGCTACTCTGACCCTGTTACTGACAGACCCAGCTACTCTGACCCTGTTACTGAAAGACCCAGCTACTCTGAACAACAGGAAGTCAGTGTGGGTTTCCTGTGTTCTGAGTGTGTCTTTTCAGCCAATCAGTGACTAGCTCTTATATGAGTACTGTAATGCCAACATCATAATATCAGACTTACTAACATTAGTAGTGGTCAATGTATGTATATGTTTACATGAGTGCACATATATGTGGGTATATGGGAGAGTGTCCATATGATTGTGTATCATGTATAGTCCTATGTCTGTGGTTGTGGTTTACTCAGCTAGTGCTTCTGCTCTGTAGGGGAGGGGTTAAGGGGGGGCTGGGTTTCAGGTCTGAGGGGAGGACTGATGGGTTAAGGGGGGCCTGGGTTTCAGGTCTGAGGGGAGGACTGAGGGTTTAAGGAGGGCCTGGGTTTCAGGTCTGAGGGGAGGACTGAGGGGTTAAGGGGGACTGGGTTTCAGGTCTGAGGGGAGGACTGAGGGGTTAAGGGGGGCCTGGGTCTCAGGTCTGAGGGGAGGACTGAGGGGTTAAGGGGGGCCTGGGTTTCAGGTCTGAGGGGAGGACTGAGGGGTTAAGGGGGGCCTGGGTTTCAGGTCTGAGGGGAGGACTGAGGGGTTAAGGGGGGCCTGGGTTTCAGGTCTGAAGGGAGGACTGAGGGGTTAAAGGGGGGCTGGGTTTCAGGTTTGAGGGGAGGACTGAGAGGTTAAGGGGGGCCTGGGTTTCAGGTCTGAGGGGAGGACTGAGGGGTTAAGGGGGGCCTGGGTTTCAGGTCTGAGGGGAGGACTGAGGGGTTAAGGGGGGCCTGGGTTTCAGGTCTGAGGGGAGGACTGAGGGGTTAAAAGGGCCTGGGTTTCAGGTCTGAGGGGAGGACTGAGGGGTTAAAGGGGGGCTGGGTTTCAGGTTTGAGGGGAGGACTGAGAGGTTAAGGGGGGCCTGGGTTTCAGGTCTGAGGGGAGGACTGAGGGGTTAAGGGGGGCCTGGGTTTCAGGTCTGAGGGGAGGACTGAGGGGTTAAAGGGGGGCCTGGGTTTCAGGTCTGAGGGGAGGACTGAGGGGTTAAGGGGGGCCTGGGTTTCAGGTCTGAGGGGAGGACTGAGGGGTTAAGGGGGGCCTGGGTTTCAGGTCTGAGGGGAGGACTGAGGGGTTAAGGGGGGCCTGGGTTTCAGGTCTGAGGGGAGGACTGAGGGGTTAAAGGGGCCTGGGTTTCAGGTCTGAGGGGAGGACTGAGGGGTTAAAGGGGGGCTGGGTTTCAGGTTTGAGGGGAGGACTGAGAGGTTAAGGGGGGCCTGGGTTTCAGGTCTGAGGGGAGGACTGAGGGGTTAAGGGGGGCCTGGGTTTCAGGTCTGAGGGGAGGACTGAGGGGTTAAAGGGGGGCCTGGGTTTCAGGTCTGAGGGGAGGACTGAGGGGTTAAGGGGGGCCTGGGTTTCAGGTCTGAGGGGAGGACTGAGGGGTTAAGGGGGGCCTGGGTTTCAGGTCTGAGGGGAGGACTGAGGGGTTAAGGGGGGCCTGGGTTTCAGGTCTGAGGGGAGGACTGAGGGGTTAAGGGGGGCCTGGGTTTCAGGTCTGAGGGGAGGACTGAGGGGTTAAGGGGGGCCTGGGTTTCAGGTCTGAGGGGAGGACTGAGGGGTTAAGGGGGGCCTGGGTTTCAGGTCTGAGGGGAGGACTGAGTGGTTAAGGGGGCCTTGGTTTCAGGTCTGAGGGGAGGACTGAGGGGTTAAGGGGGGCCTGGGTTTCAGGTCTGAGGGGAGGACTGAGGGGTTAAGGGGGGCCTGTGTTTCAGGTCTGAGGGGAGGACTGAGGGGTTAAGGGGGGCTGGGTTTCAGGTCTGAGGGGAGGACTGAGGGGTTAAGGGGGGCCTGGGTTTCAGGTCTGAGGGGAGGACTGAGGGGTTAAGGGGGGCCTGGGTTTCAGGTCTGAGGGGAGGACTGAGGGGTTAAGGGGGGCCTGGGTTTCAGGTCTGAGGGGAGGACTGAGGGGTTAAGGGGGGCCTGGTTTTCAGGTCTGAGGGGAGGACTGAGGGGTTAAGGGGGGCCTGGGTTTCAGGTCTGAGGGGAGGACTGAGGGGTTAAGGGGGGCCTGGGTTTCAGGTCTGAGGGGAGGACTGAGGGGTTAAGGGGGGCCTGGGTTTCAGGTCTGAGGGGAGGACTGAGTGGTTAAGGGGGCCTTGGTTTCAGGTCTGAGGGGAGGACTGAGGGGTTAAGGGGGGCCTGGGTTTCAGGTCTGAGGGGAGGACTGAGGGGTTAAGGGGGGCCTGTGTTTCAGGTCTGAGGGGAGGACTGAGGGGTTAAGGGGGGCTGGGTTTCAGGTCTGAGGGGAGGACTGAGGGGTTAAGGGGGGCCTGGGTTTCAGGTCTGAGGGGAGGACTGAGGGGTTAAAGGGGGGGCCTGGGTTTCAGGTCTGAGGGGAGGACTGAGGGGTTAAGGGGGGCCTGGGTTTCAGGTCTGAGGGGAGGACTGAGGGGTTAAGTGGGGCCTTGGTTTCAGGTCTGAGGGGAGGACTGAGGGGTTATGTGAGTGTGTGTGCATATGATTGCATATGCATGCCTAGTCCTTTTTGTGTGTTAAGCGGGCCTGAGGTCTGATGGGTTAATGGGGCCTGTGCTTCATGTCTGTGGGGTAGTTTTCAGGTCTGTAGAAACCACAATGTTTCCATCTACTTGACACGTGATGTGTCAACTGCTTGGCCAGCCACTCTGTACCTTCTCATAAGTGTGTGTGTGAGCGTGCATGCATGCTTGCGTGTTTGTATGACTCTATTATTATCTAATAATATGTAATATTTCTCCAGGTATGCATGCTATCAAGTGTAGTATTAGCAGGCTGTATGAGGGACCAGATAACAGATAGATACTTTATGATGTTACTTTGACTGAAACAACAAAGTCATTCAGCTGTATCAACACCTCTAAGACTCAAGTCATGAGGTGTGACTTCCTCATGTGGTGTGGGTCCATCTCAGTCTGGATGTGTTCCACATCTGGAGTCTAACATTACCCATCAGACCTTGAGATGGACTAGTTCAAGTCAAGAGGTGTGAACTGTTAACATGAGAGTGCAGGGCAGTAGTTGTGCTTGTATCCTTTATGGTTGTGTGTACCTGTCATACTAACTGATATCTGCTTCAGAGACCCAGCTACTCTGACCCTGTTACTGACAGACCCAGCTACTCTGACCCTGTTACTGAAAGACCCAGCTACTCTGACCCTGTTACTGACAGACCCAGCTACTCTGACCCTGTTACTGACAGACCCAGTTACTCTGACCCTGTTACTGACAGACCCAGCTACTCTGACCCTGTTACTGAAAGACCCAGCTACTCTGACCCTGTTACTGAAAGACCCAGCTACTCTGACCCTGTTACTGAAAGACCCAGCTACTCTGACCCTGTTACTGAAAGACCCAGCTACTCTGACCCTGTTACTGAAAGACCCAGCTACTCTGACCTTGTTACTGAAAGACCCAGCTACTCTGACCCTGTTACTGACAGACCCAGCTACTCTGACCCTGTTACTGACAGACCCAGCTACTCTGACCCTGTTACTGACAGACCCAGCTACTCTGACCCTGTTACTGACAGACCCAGCTACTCTGACCCTGTTACTGAAAGACCCAGCTACTCTGACCCTGTTACTGACAGACCCAGCTACTCTGACCCTGTTACTGAAAGACCCAGCTACTCTGACCCTGTTACTGAAAGACCCAGCTACTCTGACCCTGTTACTGAAAGACCCAGCTACTCTGACCCTGTTACTGAAAGACCCAGCTACTCTGACCCTGTTACTGACAGACCCAGCTACTCTGACCCTGTTACTGACAGACCCAGCTACTCTGACCCTGTTACTGAAAGACCCAGCTACTCTGACCCTGTTACTGACAGACCCAGCTACTCTGACCCTGTTACTGAAAGACCCAGCTACTCTGACCCTGTTACTGAAAGACCCAGCTACTCTGACCCTGTTACTGAAAGACCCAGCTACTCTGACCCTGTTACTGACAGACCCAGCTACTCTGACCCTGTTACTGAAAGACCCAGCTACTCTGAACAACAGGAAGTCAGTGTGGGTTTCCTGTGTTCTGAGTGTGTCTTTTCAGCCAATCAGTGACTAGCTCTTATATGAGTACTGTAATGCCAACATCATAATATCAGACTTACTAACATTAGTAGTGGTCAATGTATGTATATGTTTACATGAGTGCACATATATGTGGGTATATGGGAGAGTGTCCATATGATTGTGTATCATGTATAGTCCTATGTCTGTGGTTGTGGTTTACTCAGCTAGTGCTTCTGCTCTGTAGGGGTAGGGTTAAGGGGGGGCTGGGTTTCAGGTCTGAGGGGAGGACTGAGGGATTAAGGGGGGCCTGGGTTTCAGGTCTGAGGGGAGGACTGAGGGGTTAAGGAGGGCCTGGGTTTCAGGTCTGAGGGGAGGACTGAGGGGTTAAGGGGGACTGGGTTTCAGGTCTGAGGGGAGGACTGAGGGGTTAAGGGGGGCCTGGGTTTCAGGTCTGAGGGGAGGACTGAGGGGTTAAGGGGGGCCTGGGTTTCAGGTCTGAGGGGAGGACTGAGGGGTTAAGGGGGGCCTGGGTTTCAGGTCTGAGGGGAGGACTGAGGGGTTAAAGGGGCATGGGTTTCAGGTCTGAGGGGAGGACTGAGGGGTTAAGGGGGGCCTGGGTTTCAGGTCTGAGGGGAGGACTGAGGGGTTAAGGGGGGCCTGGGTTTCAGGTCTGAGGGGAGGACTGAGGGGTAAATGGGGGCCTGGGTTTCAGGTCTGAGGGGAGGACTGAGGGGTTAAAGGGGCCTGGGTTTCAGGTCTGAGGGGAGGACTGAGGGGTTAAAGGGGGGCTGGGTTTCAGGTTTGAGGGGAGGACTGAGGAGTTAAGGGGGGCCTGGGTTTCAGGTCTGAGGGGAGGACTGAGGGGTTAAGGGGGGCCTGGGTTTCAGGTCTGAGGGGAGGACTGAGGGGTTAAAGGGGGGCCTGGGTTTCAGGTCTGAGGGGAGGAGTGAGGGGTTAAGGGGGGCCTGGGTTTCAGGTCTGAGGGGAGGACTGAGGGGTTAAGGGGGGCCTGGGTTTCAGGTCTGAGGGGAGGACTGAGGGGTTAAGGGGGGCCTGGGTTTCAGGTCTGAGGGGAGGACTGAAGGGTTAAGGGGAGCCTGGGTTTCAGGTCTGAGGGGAGGACTGAGGGGTTAAGGGGGGCCTGGGTTTCAGGTCTGAGGGGAGGACTGAGGGGTTAAGGGGGGCCTGGTTTTCAGGTCTGAGGGGAGGACTGAGGGGTTAAGGGGGGCCTGGGTTTCAGGTCTGAGGGGAGGACTGAGGGGTTAAGGGGGGCCTGGGTTTCAGGTCTGAGGGGAGGACTGAGGGGTTAAGGGGGGCCTGGGTTTCAGGTCTGAGGGGAGGACTGAGGGGTTAAGGGGGCCTTGGTTTCAGGTCTGAGGGGAGGACTGAGGGGTTAAGGGGGGCCTGGGTTTCAGGTCTGAGGGGAGGACTGAGGGGTTAAGGGGGGCCTGGGTTTCAGGTCTGAGGGGAGGACTGAGGGGTTAAGGGGTGCTGGGTTTCAGGTCTGAGGAGAGGTCTTAGGGGTTATGTGAGTGTGTGTGCATATGATTGCATATGCATGCCTAGTCCTTTTTGTGTGTTAAGCGGGCCTGAGGTCTGATGGGTTAATGGGGCCTATGCTTCATGTCTGTGGGGTAGTTTTCAGGTCTGTAGAAACCACAATGTTTCCATCTACTTGACACGTGATGTGTCAACTGCTTGGCCAGCCACTCTGTACCTTCTCATAAGTGTGTGTGTGAGCGTGCATGCATGCTTGCGTGTTTGTATGACTCTATTATTATCTAATAATATGTAATATTTCTCCAGGTATGCATGCTATCAAGTGTAGTATTAACAGGCTGTATGAGGGACCAGATAACAGATAGATACTTTATGATGTTACTTTGACTGAAACAACAAAGTCATTCAGCTGTATCAACACCTCTAAGACTCAAGTCATGAGGTGTGACATCCTCATGTGGTGTGGGTCCATCTCAGTCTGGATTTGTTCCACATCTGGAGTCTAACATTACCCATCAGACCTTGAGATGGACTAGTTCAAGTCAAGAGGTGTGAACTGTTAACATGAGAGTGCAGGGCAGTAGTTGTGCTTGTATCCTTTATGGTTGTGTGTACCTGTCATACTAACTGATATCTGCTTCGGAGACCCAGCTACTCTGACCCTGTTACTGACAGACCCAGCTACTCTGACCCTGTTACTGACAGACCCAGCTACTCTGACCTTGTTACTGAAAGACCCAACTACTCTGACCCTGTTACTGAAAGACCCATTTACTCTGACCCTGTTACTGACAGACCCAGCTACTCTGACCCTGTTACTGACAGACCCAGCTACTCTGACCCTGTTACTGAAAGACCCAGCTACTCTGACCCTGTTACTGACAGACCCAGCTACTCTGACCCTGTTACTGACAGACCCAGCTACTCTGACCCTGTTACTGACAGACCCAGTTACTCTGACCCTGTTACTGAAAGACCCAGCTACTCTGACCCTGTGACTGACAGACCCAGTTACTCTGCCCATGTTACTGACAGACCCAGCTACTCTGACCCTGTTACTGACAGACCCAGCTACTCTGACCCTGTTACTGACAGACCCAGCTACTCTGACCCTGTTACTGACAGACCCAGCTACTCTGACCCTGTTACTGACAGACCCAGTTACTCTGACCCTGTTACTGAAAGACCCAGCTACTCTGACCCTGTTACTGACAGACCCAGCTACTCTGACCCTGTTACTGACAGACCCAGCTACTCTGACCCTGTTACTGAAAGACCCAGCTACTCTGACCCTGTTACTGACAGACCCAGCTACTCTGACCCTGTTACTGACAGACCCAGCTACTCTGACCCTGTTACTGACAGACCCAGCTACTCTGACCCTGTTACTGACAGACCCAGTTACTCTGACCCTGTTACTGAAAGACCCAACTACTCTGACCCTGTTACTGAAAGACCCATTTACTCTGACCCTGTTACTGACAGACCCAGCTACTCTGACCCTGTTACTGACAGACCCAGCTACTCTGACCCTGTTACTGAAAGACCCAGCTACTCTGACCCTGTTACTGACAGACCCAACTACTCTGACCCTGTTACTGAAAGACCCATTTACTCTGACCCTGTTACTGACAGACCCAGCTACTCTGACCCTGTTACTGACAGACCCAGCTACTCTGACCCTGTTACTGAAAGACCCATTTACTCTGACCCTGTTACTGACAGACCCAGCTACTCTGACCCTGTTACTGACAGACCCAGCTACTCTGACCCTGTTACTGAAAGACCCAGCTACTCTGACCCTGTTACTGACAGACCCAGCTACTCTGACCCTGTTACTGACAGACCCAGCTACTCTGACCCTGTTACTGACAGACCCAGTTACTCTGACCCTGTTACTGAAAGACCCAGCTACTCTGACCCTGTGACTGACAGACCCAGTTACTCTGCCCATGTTACTGACAGACCCAGCTACTCTGACCCTGTTACTGACAGACCCAGCTACTCTGACCCTGTTACTGACAGACCCAGCTCACTGCTCTTTCCTCAGACCTGAAACCCAGGCCCCCCTTAACCCCTCAGTCCTCCCCTCAGACCTGAAACCCAGCCCCCCCTTAACCCCTCCCCTACAGAGCAGCAGCACTAGCTGACTAAACCACAACCACAGACATAGGACTATACATGATATACAATCATATGGACACTCTCCCATATACCCACATATATGTGCACTCATGTAAACAGATACATACATTGACCACTACTAATGTTGGTAAGTCTGATATTATGATGTTGGCATTACAGTACTCATATAAGAGCTAGTCACTGATTGGCTGAGAAGACACACTCAGTACACAGGAAACCCACACTGACATCCTGTTGCAGTTTCCATGGTGATGTCTGTCTCTCTGTTTGTCTGTTTGTCTGTCTACCATTTGGCCTGAGGAAGAGAGTATATCCAAGTTATAAGTAGTTGTTCACCCATGGTGCTGCTATTCTCCTGATGATGTCACACATGTTCTCACTGAGTGCATCATATCTCTGTCTATGTCCTATTTGTTTTCCCACTAATCCTGAAGAAAAAGAGATCGTTAGATACAGAACTACATCCACAAAGATAAAGAACTACAAATGGCATAGCTCTTAAACTATAATTGACTTGAATGTACCATCACATCCTCTCCAGAGCATCATGGTTATTGTAGTTTCTGATTGTAATTTCTTGCTGCATTCAATTCAGGGTGTCCAACATTGGTGAGGCCTAGATGTGTGGTGGATAAATAATAATTTTGGGATGCCTCAATTAGCTCAAACAGATCATGGTGAGGATTTAAATGTTATGATTACTGGATGTTCATCATTTGATAAATCAAACAGTAATACTGGCAGGTTGCAGTTATATAGGCCAACCTTAGGCCTCTGTCTCAAGATAGGTCTCTGTCTCAAGATAGGTCTCTGTCTCAAGATAGGTCTCTGTCTCAAGATAGGTCTCTGTCTCAGGATAGGTCTCTGTCTCAGGATAGGTCTCTGTCTCAAGATAGGTCTCTGTCTCAGGATAGGTCTCTGTCTCAGGATAGGTCTCTGTCTCAAGATAGGTCTCTGTCTCAGGATAGGTCTCTGTCTCAGGATAGGTCTCTGTCTCAGGATAGGTCTCTGTCTCAAGATAGGTCTCTGTCTCAAGATAGGTCTCTGTCATAAGACCTCTGTCTCAAGATAGGTCTCTATCTCAACAGTCTTTTCTTAGGGGGTCAAAATAGACACCAGAATGAGTGTTTGGTTCTTCATGTTGTATTTGATGATGTTGCAGCAGATTGACTTGACCAGGTGCTGCTAGTTAGGTGTTGCTGTCTACAGTGACCACCTCAAAGCTGAATATTTTCCAGTGACGTCACGTTACTTTGAAACCTGTTTACCTCGATGCTAGACCCTCCTCTTCATGTCACAACATGGGTTTCAGAGAAAAGGACCACACATTTTACATTTACATTTTAGTCATTTAGCAGACGCTCTTATCCAGAGCGACTTACAGTTAGCACATACATTATTTTATCGAACCCACAACCCTGGCGTTGCAAACGCCATGCTCTACCAACTGAGCTACATCCCCTGACCACAAGCTGAAAACTTTCCACTCGATCGAACCAATCGCTGCTCGTATGCCCTTTCATGGTAAAGTACATCTAGTCATGAACACGGAAATACGCAGCAAAGACCTTGTTACTCAAAGACCCAGCTACTCTCTGACAGTCACCATCAGACCATCAGACCACCAGATGGACAGGCTGTGTGTTGGTCTCATCTTATGTGAGTAACTTTGTTTTACTGGTTCTAATAGCTGGATGATAGCTGATTTCTTATTATTGTGATGACTGTGGTGAATAACATCTAGTACATATTTGCCTGTACAGATGTTTATGATATCAAAATTGTATTCAGTATTTCTGCTTCCTGGTGCTGTTTCCTCCAGTTAGTTCATCCTAACACTGTTCCTCTGCTACCTGTAGGTGCTGTTTCCTCCAGTCAGTTCATCCTAACACTGTTCCTCTGCTTCCTGTAGGTGCTGTTTCCTCCAGTCAGTTCATCCTAACACTGTTCCTCTGCTACCTGTAGGTGCTGTTTCCTCCAGTCAGTTCATCCTAACACTGTTCCTCTGCTACCTGTAGGTGCTGTTTCCTCCAGTCAGTTCATCCTAACACTGTTCCTCTGCTACCTGTAGGTGCTGTTTCCTCCAGTCAGTTCATCCTAACACTGTTCCTCTGCTACCTGTAGGTGCTGTTTCCTCCAGTCAGTTCATCCTAACACTGTTCCTCTGCTACCTGTAGGTGCTGCTTCCTCCAGTCAGGATGGGATCTCTGCAGCAGAGGTGGAGCTGAGAGTCAGACCAGGAGACAACATTACTCTCTACTGCGACTGCAGTGTTTCCATTGGAGTATACAATGTGTGGTTCAGGAATTGTTCTCATGAGCACCAACCTACTCTTGTTATGCCAGTTATAAACCAAATGTTTTCCCCTCGCTTCACTCCGGTGTGGAACCCCTCTAATCACTCCTATGATCTATTAATTGAAAACGTTGCTGAATCTGACCTGGGAATCTACTACTGTGGGAGTTTGAAGAAAACGGTGCTGAACATGGAATGGTTTCTCCAAGGCAAAGAAAAAGCGATTTATGGCAACGAGGTCTACCAGCATGGAAATGTCGTCACCAGACTTTTATTTGGTAAAAAAAAAAAAAATCTTGTTGTTCCACTGTATCTTTGTGTAAAAAATATATTTACAATTCAGTGGTGGAAAAAGCACTACATTGTCTACTTTAATCAAAAGTAAAGATACCTTAATAGAAAATGACTTAAGTAAAAGTGAAAGTCACCCAGTAAAATACTACTTGAGTAAAAGTCTAAAAGTATCTGGTTTTAAATGTACACTGAAAAAATATATAAACGCAACAACTAAAGTGTTGGTCCCATGTTTCATGAGTTGAAAAAAAAGAAATCCCCAACATTTTTACATGCAAAAAAAGCTTATTTAATAATAATTTTCCATATGCACAAAAAGCTTATTTCGCTCAAATTTGGTTCACAAATGTGTTTATATTCCTGTTACTGAGCATTTCTCCTTTGCCAAGATAATCCATCCACCTGACAGGTGTGGCATATCAAGAAGCTGATTAAACAGCATGATCATTACACAGGTGCACCTTGTGCTGGGGTCGATAAAAGGCGACTTTAAAATGTGTAGCTTTGTCACACAACACAATGCCACAGATGTCTCAAGTTTTGAGGGAGCGCGCAATTGGCATGCGGACTGCAGGAATGTCCACCAGAGCTGTTGCCAGAGAATCTAATGTTCATTTCTCTACCATAAGCCGCCTCCAACGTTGTTTTTAGAGAATTTGGCGGTACATCCAACAGGCATCACAACCGCAGACCAAGTGTAAACACGCCGGTATCAAGTATCAAAAGTAAATGTAATTGCGAAAATATACTTGTGGGTGGGCCTGGCTCCCCAGTGGGTGGGCCTATGCCCTCCAAGGCCCACCCATGGCTGCACCCCTGCCCAGTCATGTGAAATCCATTGATTAGGGCCTAATTAATTTATTTCAACTGACTGATTTCTTTATATGAACTGTAACTTAGTAAAATCGTTTAAATTGTTGCATGTTGCATTTATATTTTTGTTCAGTAAGTTGTGGAAAAAGTATTAAATTGTCTTGAGTAAAAGTAAACACTATCAAATTCCTTATTATGCGTTATTATTATTATTAGTATTATTATTATTATTATTATTATTATTCCTTACCAGACGACACAATTGTCTTGTTTTTTAAATTCATGGACAGACACTCCAATCCTCAGATATCACACACGCAGTATTTTGATTTAGTGCGTCCGCCAGATCAGAGGGATGATAACTTGTTATATTGATAGGTACGTGAATTGGACCATATTGCTGTCCTGCCTGAGCATTTGAAATGTAACAAGTACTTTGGGGTGTCAGGGAAAATGGATGGAGTAAAAGGTACATATTTTCTTTAGGAATGTAGTGAAGTGAACGTTGTCAAAAATATGAATAGTAAAGTTCAGATACCCAAAAAAACTACTCAAAAAGTACTTAAAGTATTTTTACTTAAGTACTTTACACCTATATTGCCAGAGAAAAGTAATCTCAATGAGAGACAAGGTTCTTAATTTATACCTGTGTTTTGTCCAGACGTCAGTCCTCCTGAGTCCCCCTCCTCCTCTCCTGATGTAGACTGTGGACTGTGTTGGATGTTGCTGTTCAGTCTGTGTCCTGTGTCTGCTCTCCTCTCCTCTTCCTGTGTCTACTACTTCTGCAGAACAACAGGTACACTCACTCTCTCACTCTCTGTCAGGAGTCACTTAGTCACTCATTCATTGTTAAGTCATTATTTACAAGCTGTATATGCTTTTTCACTCTTTTATAGCACTCTTTTACTCATTCCTTTATTTGATAAAAGTCACTATTGTACTTAAAAAGTCAGAATACAATCACTCTCACTTAATCTGTAATACTCTCCAACTCAATCAATCAATGAAATAATCAATCAATCAATGATCCAACTAATCAAACATCATTCAATCAATCAATCAAACTTCTTTCAAATACTCTGGTAAACTAATGTAGACCATGTTAAATTGACAGCTCAATATCAGATGTGTTCTTTACTTGTTGTTTTAATGGTGATAATTCTTCCTCTGCAGCTGCAGCTGAGACTCAGGTTCCTCTGAACAGGACTACCACCAGGGGAAGTGAGAGAAGAGAGAAGGTATAGTCAGAATCTGTGTTGTAGTTCTTTGACTGGTGGCCATCTTTATTTGTAGACCATGTGATTTGTAACCCAGTACTACTCAAAGCAGTGGCAAGTATACTAATTAAAAACTAAAGGAATAAGCAGTAAAACATAATAATATGATGAATTACTTGAAATAATCATAATGTATGATTACATATAAATAACATTAACAGATTCATTGTAAAATCTCTCTCTCTCTTGTATCTCTCTCCCCATCTCTCTCTCTCTCTCTCTCTCCATCTGTGTGCCTCTCTCTCTCTCTCTCTCTCTCTCTCTCTCTCTCTCTCTCTCTCTCTCTCTCTCTCTCTCTCTCTCTCTCTCTCTCTCTCTCTCTCTCTCTCTCTCTCTCTCTCTCTCAGGAGGAAGGAGATCTGTGTTATGCCTCGTTGGATATCCGTCAGGGACAGAGGAGACCAAAGAAGAAGAAGAGAGTCCAGAACTCTGACTTTAGTACCTACACAGCCATCAATACCAGCAGAGTGAGACCTATACCAGCCATCAATACCAGCAGCGTGTGAGACCTATACCCTCCATCAATACCAGCAGAATGTGAGACTGAAACCAGCCATCAATACCAGCAGAGTGAGACCTATACCAACCATCAATACCAAGCTTGCATTAATTTGACTGTAGAACACACCTGCATTGAATCTATCAGAGTAAAATAATATTTTCAAAACTTCAGGAAATATGGTCATATATATTTTTGTAAAGGAACTGATATGTTTTAAATGTACCCTGAATAAATATTGATTTAGTTTAATTTGATTTACTTATTTTACTTTCATTGCCGTAAGCATTTAGAATTGATTATAAAATTAGGTGTGGTGAATTATGAAGACACTGCTTGTATCAAAAAGAGATAATGTGACAGCGCTACTTGCAAGACAGATGATCCAAGACTGACGTAGTTTAACCCTATGGAACGTTTTGGTTTTTTAAATGTGCACCCCTTGGGTTCCGCAGGACCAAGTTTGGGAAATTCTGCCCTATGGTCTCCTCAATGTTAAGGTCATACCATTCTGTTTGGAAAGGCTCCAGCAACCTTTCAGAGGTTTTTGTTTGAGGGTGTCGCTTAGACAATTAGCAGGTGTGGCTAACATATTAAGAGGGTTGGCTTAGAAGTGACAAGGGTGTGACTCTTAGGCTAAGAAGGTGTGGCTTAGATGCTAAGGGGGTGTGTCTTTAGAGGAAGACAGATGCTGAACAGAACCACAGCACAGTTTCTGTGGTTTCATACAAACACCTAGCCTATGGTTGAAGTTTACTCAAAGTAGCTCAGTAAAGCTTTCAACCACATTCTCAAAAGAGTTACATAGAGAAGTCAGGTGAATTACACCACGGAACATTATAATCTCAGAAAAACATCATTTTATTTTGAAAATATAATTATTATTATAATTATGTATTTATGGTCTGAGCTGGGTCCTGGTGGTGGTCTCCAGAGCTCTGTTTCTGTTCCTCATTCCTGCTGCCTTCTGGGTCGGGAACACACACGGTGGGTCAGGACATGGGGATACTCATATCAGTTATTGTTAACTTCTCATCCAGTACAGTGATATAACAACAGTTTAACATGTTGTGTTGTTGTGTTAAAACCAGGAGGTGGTAAGGAGAAGAGGGAAGTCCAGAAAAGAGGCAGAGACCAGTCATTCTCCATGTCTGTAGTGAATTTAACTTCTCTTCTACGTGTCCAATGAGATCAGCATGAAACTGTTGTCATGTGATTTCATCACACCATCATCTGCTGATCTGTCTCATTCTTTCTCTATTACCCAGATGGTTTTTATTGCTTTTAATTTGGTGAATTTTTTGTGAGGGCTTAGAGATTGCTTTTAAACGCAGAAAAGGTTTATCCTTTTAAAATTGCAGTTTTTATTTTATTTTATTTTATTTTGTAAAGGTTTTTTACCATTTCAAAAGGTCTACAAAATTATAGATGTATTGTAATGGATTTGTTATTTTAGATTGAGCTACTTTTCATGTATGATTTGTATTTGTAATGGTTATCTTCTGGAATGAAATTGCTATTTTTGTTCTGTGGTATAATCAACCTGATTTCACTATGTAACTCTATTGAGAATGTGGTTTCACTGAAAGCTTTACAGAGCTACATTTAAGACACTTAAAATGTTGAGCCATAGGCCACGTCAGGGCTCTCCAACCCTGTTTGTGGAGAGCTACCCTCCTGTAGGTTTTCGCTCCAACCCCAGTTGTAACCAACAGGACGGTAGCTTTACAGGAACAGGGTTAAAGATTCCTGGGCGACGTGTTTGTATGAAACCACAGAAACTACTGTGGTTCTAATCAACAACGCTGTCTTCCTCTTAAGCCACGCCCCATTAGCTCCTAAAACCACACCCCTTCGGTTCTAAGCCACACCACGTAACATTTAAATCACGCCCCTTAGCCTCCATGCTCTGGTTATGCATATCTGTCATCCTCTAAAGCCACACCCTCTTCGTCTCTAAGCCACACCCTCTACGTCTCTAAGCCACACCCTCTTCACCTCTAAATCACAACTCTTCACATCTAAGCCACACCCTCAAATACCTCAAAGGTTTGCTGGAGAATTTGTCAAACCAAATAGCATGACCTTGTCCTCAGAGACCTTAAGGGGAGACAAAGAAATGATGACATGAAATCAAATTAAACTGAATCAATATTTGCATTTACATTTATTCAGCTACATTAACACATATCAATACACTTACAAATGAAATACAATTAATTTTCACAACTACAATTACAAAACAACAACTATATCAAAAGCTATTTAACCATATTCCCTGAGCTTAAAAATATTTTCTAAATCAATTTAGTTATTCTTATTAAAAGGCTACAAACAATGTTAAAAAATAAATCACTAGTATGAAACTGTTTAAAACAAGAATATTAAAATATTCCCCCCAAAATTAAGTAACTCTTAAAAATATCAAAACTGTCGTTGTCACACCTTCCCAGCTATATTGGTACAGGTCTCACACTCTGCTGGTATTGATGGATGGTATAGGTCTCACTCTGCTGGTATTGATGGATGGTATAGGTCTCACACTCTGCTGGTATTGATGGATGGTATAGGTCTCACACTCTGCTGGTATTGATGGCTGGTATAGGTCTCACACTCTGCTGGTATTGATGGCTGGTATAGGTCTCACACTCTGCTGGTATTGATGGCTGGTATAGGTCTCACACTCTGCTGGTATTGATGGTTGGTATAGGTCTCACACTCTGCTGGTATTGATGGATGGTATAGGTCTCACACTCTGCTGGTATTGATGGTTGGTATAGGTCTCACACTCTGCTGGTATTGATGGATGGTATAGGTCTCACACTCTGCTGGTATTGATGGTTGGTATAGGTCTCACACTCTGCTGGTATTGATGGATGGTATAGGTCTCACACTCTGCTGGTATTGATGGATGGTATAGGTCTCACACTCTGCTGGTATTGATGGTTGGTATAGGTCTCACACTCTGCTGGTATTGATGGATGGTATAGGTCTCACACTCTGCTGGTATTGATGGCTGGTATAGGTCTCACTCTGCTGGTATTGATGGATGGTATAGGTCTCACACTCTGCTGGTATTGATGGCTGGTATAGGTCTCACACTCTGCTGGTATTGATGGCTGGTATAGGTCTCTCACTCTGCTGGTATTGATGGATGGTATAGGTCTCACACTGCTGGTATTGATGGCTGGTATAGGTCTCTCACTCTGCTGGTATTGCTGGATGGTATAGGTCTCACACTCTGCTGTTATTGATGGCTGGTATAGGTCTCTCACTCTGCTTGTATTGATGGCTGGTATAGGTCTCACACTCTGCTGGTATTGATGGATGGTATAGATCTCACACTGCTGGTATTGATGGAGGGTATAGGTCTCACACTCTGCTGGTATTGATGGCTGGTATAGGTCTCACACTCTGCTGGTATTGATGGCTGGTATAGGTCTCACTCTGCTGGTATTGATTGAGGGTATAGGTCTCACACTCTGCTGGTATTGATGGCTGGTATAGGTCTCACAATCTGCTGATATTGATGGCTGATATAGGTCTCACACTCTGCTGGTATTGATGGCTGGTATAGGTCTCTCACTCTGCTGGTATTGATGGATGGTATAGGTCTCACACTGCTGGTATTGATGGCTGGTATAGGTCTCTCACTCTGCTGGTATTGATGGATGGTATAGGTCTCACACTCTGCTGTTATTGATGGCTGGTATAGGTCTCTCACTCTGCTGGTATTGATGGCTGGTATAGGTCTCACACTCTGCTGGAATTGATGGATGGTATAGGTCTCACACTATGCTGGTATTGATGGATGGTACAGGTCTCACAATCTGCGGGTATTGATGGATGTATAGGTACTGAAGTCAGTGAGCGAGAGAGCGAGAGAAAGAGAGAGAGACAAGGAGACAGAGAGAGCGAGAGAAAGAGAGACAAGGAGAGCGAGAGAGTGAGAGATTAAATTAATAATCTGTTCATATTAATTATATATGATCATACATTAGGATTATACATTATGTATTGTTGCTTTTTTCCTTCTGTTTTTAATGATCATATCTGACATTGAAAATAGTATTTGAATAAGGCTGGGTTGCCAAACACATGGACTACAAATCAAGATGACTGCCAAAAATAAACTACAACACCCACCTTGACTGTAGTCTGCACACTGCTGTCACTTCCCCTGGTCGTAGTCCTGTTCAGAGGAACCTGAGTCTCAGTTGGAGCTGCAGAGGGAGAGTTCTCACCATTAAAACACCACGTTTGAGGTCAAACTAGGACACATCAGTTCAAAGTAGGTAGATGTTTACATATTGCGGTCAAGATGCTTTTCAAACGAAGGTTAAAAACATAGCTAATTATTTGAATAATAAGAAAGGTTGATTAGGAATACCCATACTTAAAAAATGAATGAGTGAAAAAGTGACTCCTGACAGAGAGTGAGAGAGTGAGTGTACCTGTTGTTCTGCAGAAGTAGTAGACACAGGAAGAGGAGAGGAGAGCAGACACAGGACACAGACTGAACAGCAACATCCAACACAGTCCACAGTCTACATCAGGAGAGGAGGAGGACTCAGGAGGAGGGGAGGAGGAGGACTCAGGAGGACTGACGTCTGGACAAAACATTAAACACAAACAGAACTACATTCTTAGATTGTCTACTGCTGAATGGATGTTTAAAGATGATCTTGAGGCAATGTTTTAATTATCATTTAATTATATGTATTATTTATTGATCAGCCTCGGATGATTGATTCAAAATAACATACATTTTCTTTGGCGTTCCTTACAACTGAACCTCTCTCATTCAAGGAACCCAGACACACCAATAATAATACAATATTAATAATACTAAAGATACAGCCAGAAGATCTATATATAGAATAATAATAGTTCTTACCAAGTGAAATCCTAGTGGTGATGTTTCCATAGTGGTAGACCTCTTTCTTTCCAATTAGTTTCCCTCCATCCACCAGGTTAGTCTCCATAGTCCCACAGTAGTAGAGTCCCAGGTCAGATCCAGTGATGTTCTCAATCAGTAGATCATAGGAGTTGTTAGAGGGGTTCCACACCGTATTATATCCAGGGAAAGGGTTGTTATGCCAAATCGTAGTTGAAATAACAAGACGCGGCTGGTACTTGTGAGAACAGTTCCTATACCACATAGTGTATACTCCAGTAGTTATGATACAGTCACAGTAGAGAGTGATGTTGTTTCCTGGTCTGACTCTCAGCTCCACCTCTGCTGCAGAGATCCCATCCTGACTGGAGGAAACAGCACCTACAGGAAGCAGAGGAACAGTGTTAGGATGAACTGACTGGAGGAAACAGCACCTACAAGTAGCAGAGGAACAGTGTTAGGATGAACTGACTGGAGGAAACAGCACCTACAGGTAGCAGAGGAACAGTGTTAGGATGAACTGACTGGAGGAAACAGCACCTACAGGTAGCAGAGGAACAGTGTTAGGATGAACTGACTGGAGGAAACAGCACCTACAGGTAGCAGAGGAACAGTGTTAGGATGAACTGACTGGAGGAAACAGCACCTACAGGTAGCAGAGGAACAGTGTTAGGATGAACTGACTGGAGGAAACAGCACCTACAGGTAGCAGAGGAACAGTGTTAGGATGAACTGACTGGAGGAAACAGCACCTACAGGTAGCAGAGGAACAGTGTTAGGATGAACTGACTGGAGGAAACAGCACCTACAGGTAGCAGAGGAACAGTGTTAGGATGAACTGACTGGAGGAAACAGCACCTACAGGTAGCAGAGGAACAGCGTTAGGATGAACTGACTGGAGGAAACAGCACCTACAGGTAGCAGAGGAACAGTGTTAGGATGAACTGACTGGAGGAAACAGCACCTACAGGTAGCAGAGGAACAGTGTTAGGATGAACTGACTGGAGGAAACAGCACCTACAGGTAGCAGAGGAACAGTGTTAGGATGAACTGACTGGAGGAAACAGCACCTACAGGTAGCAGAGGAACAGTGTTAGGATGAACTGACTGGAGGAAACAGCACCTACAGGTAGCAGAGGAACAGTGTTAGGATGAACTGACTGGAGGAAACAGCACCTACAGGTAGCAGAGGAACAGTGTTAGGATGAACTGACTGGAGGAAACAGCACCTACAGGTAGCAGAGGAACAGTGTTTGGATGAACTGACTGGAGGAAACAGCACCTACAGGTAGCAGAGGAACAGTGTTAGGATGAATCACAGAATGTCACTTTGATATCATAATTTTCTCCACATGTAAATATAAACCTCATGTCTTTACCACAGTGATCACAATATCACAATAATAAGATAACAGATCTAGTCAACTATTTACATTTTAGTCATTTTAGCAGACGCTCTTATCCAGAGCGAATTACAGGAGCAATTAGGGTTAAGTGCCTTGCTCAAGGGCACATCGACAGATTTTTCCCCTAGTTGGCTCGGGGATTAGAACCAGCGACCTTTCGGTTACTGGCACAACGCTCTTAACCACTAAGCTACCTGCCGCCCCGAACTATAAAACCACATCAAGAAATCAGCTATCATCCAGTTATAAGGCCCAGTAAAACAAGTTACTCACATAAGAATGCAATCAGAGCAACACACAGCCTGTCCATCTGGTGGTCTGATGGTCTGATGGTGACTGTCAGAGAGTAGCTGGGTCATTGAATAACAAGGTCTTTGCTGCGTATTTCCGTGTTCATGATTTGACATACTTTACCATGAAAGGACATACGAGCAGCGATTGGTTCGATCGAGTGGAAAGTTTTCAGCTTGTGGTCCTTATCTCCTTATCTTGTGTGACATGAAAAGTAGGGTCTACAATCGAGGTAAACAGGCTTCACACCAACATGACGTCAATGGAAAATATTCAGCTTTGAGGTGTTCACCTTAGATAGCAACACCTTAAGAGACCTATAAACACTCTATGAAGAAATAAAAACACATTTTGATGACTGAGTTGACCTTTAAACCTTGAAGAAAATACATTTATACAGAGGCTTAAAGTAGGTCTATAGGACTTTATACCTGTAGTCAGAAAGTAGGCCTAATGTTAGACCTAAAGTCTGCATCAGAGACCCAGCTACTCTGACCCTGTTACTGAAAGACCCAGCTACTCTGACCCTGTTACTGAAAGACCCAGCTACTCTGACCCTGTTACTGAAAGACCCAGCTACTCTGACCCTGTTACTGAAAGACCCAGCTACTCTGACCCTGTTACTGAAAGACCCAGCTACTCTGACCCTGTTACTGACAGACCCAGCTACTCTGACCCTGTTACTGAAAGACCCAGCTACTCTGACCCTGTTACTGAAAGACCCAGCTACTCTGACCCTGTTACTGACAGACCCAGCTACTCTGACCCTGTTACTGAAAGACCCAGCTACTCTGACCCTGTTACTGAAAGACCCAGCTACTCTGACCCTGTTACTGAAAGACCCAGCTACTCTGACCCTGTTACTGAAAGACCCAGCTACTCTGACCCTGTTACTGAAAGACCCAGCTACTCTGACCCTGTTACTGAAAGACCCAGCTACTCTGACACTGTTACTGAAAGACCCAGCTACTCTGACCCTGTTACTGACAGACCCAGCTACTCTGACCCTGTTACTGAAAGACCCAGCTACTCTGATCCTGTTACTGAAAGACCCAGCTACTCTGACCCTGTTACTAAAAGACCCAGCTACTCTGACCCTGTTACTGAAAGACCCAGCTACTCTGACCCTGTTACTGAAAGACCCAGCTACTCTGACCCTGTTACTGACAGACCCAGCTACTCTGACCCTGTTACTGAAAGACCCAGCTACTCTGACCCTGTTACTGAAAGACCCAGCTACTCTGACCCTGTTACTGACAGACCCAGCTACTCTGACCCTGTTACTGAAAGACCCAGCTACTCTGACCCTGTTACTGAAAGACCCAGCTACTCTGACCCTGTTACTGAAAGACCCAGCTACTCTGACCCTGTTACTGAAAGACCCAGCTACTCTGACCCTGTTACTGAAAGACCCAGCTACTCTGACACTGTTACTGAAAGACCCAGCTACTCTGACCCTGTTACTGACAGACCCAGCTACTCTGACCCTGTTACTGAAAGACCCAGCTACTCTGATCCTGTTACTGAAAGACCCAGCTACTCTGACCCTGTTACTAAAAGACCCAGCTACTCTGACCCTGTTACTGAAAGACCCAGCTACTCTGACCCTGTTACTGACAGACCCAGCTACTCTGACCCTGTTACTGAAAGACCCAGCTACTCTGACCCTGTTACTGAAAGACCCAGCTACTCTGACCCTGTTACTGACATACCCAGCTACTCTGACCCTGTTACTGAAAGACCAAGCTACTCTGACCCTGTTACTGACAGACCCAGCTACTCTGACCCTGTTACTGAAAGACCCAGCTACTCTGAACCTGTTACTGACAGACCCAGCTACTCTGACCCTGTTACCGAAAGACCCAGCTACTCTGACCCTGTTACTGAAAGACCCAGCTACTCTGACCCTGTTACTGAAAGACCCAGCTACTCTGACCCTGTTACTGAAAGACCCAGCTACTCTGACCCTGTTACTGACAGACCCAGTTACTCTGACCCTGTTACTGAAAGACCCAGCTACTCTGACCCTGTTACTGAAATACCCAGCTACTCTGACCCTGTTACTGACAGACCCAGCTACTCTGACCCTGTTACTGAAAGACCCAGCTACTCTGACCCTGTTACTGACAGACCCAGCTACTCTGACCCTGTTACTGAAAGACCCAGCTACTCTGACCCTGTTACTGAAAGACCCAGCTACTCTGACCCTGTTACTGACAGACCCAGCTACTCTGACCCTGTTACTGACAGACCCAGCTCACTGCTCTTTCCTCAGACCTGAAACCCAGCCCCCCCTTAACCCCTCCCCTACAGAGCAGCAGCACTAGCTGAGTAAACCACAACCACAGACATAGGACTATACATGATATACAATCATATGGACACTCTCCCACATACCCACATATATGTGCACTCATGTAAACAGATACATACATTGACCACTACTAATGTTGATAAGTCTGATATTATGATATTGGCATTACAGTACTCATATAAGAGCTAGTCACTGATTGGCTGAGAAGACACACTCAGTACACAGGAAACCCACACTGACATCCTGTTGCAGTTGCCATGGTGATGTCTGTCTCTCTGTTTGTCTGTTTGTCTGTCTACCATTTGGCCTGAGGAAGAGAGTACATCCAAGTTATAAGTAGTTGTTCACCCATGGTGCTGCTATTCTCCTGATGATGTCACACATGTTCTCACTGAGTGCATCATATCTCTGTCTATGTCCTATTTGTTTTCCCACTAATCCTGAAGAAAAAGAGATCGTTAGATACAGAACTACATCCACAAAGATAAAGAACTACAAATGGCATAGCTCTTAAACTATAATTGACTTGAATGTACCATCACATCCTCTCCAGAGCATCATGGTTATTGTAGTTTCTGATTGTAATTTCTTGCTGCATTCAATTCAGGGTGTTCAACATTGGTGAGGCCTAGATGTGTGGTGGATAAATAATAATTTTGGGATGCCTCAATTAGCTCATACAGATCATGGTGAGGATTTAAATGTTATGATTACTGGATGTTCATCATTTGATAAATCAAACATTAATACTGG